>NW_023276806.1:215347775-215647775 GCF_003668045.3 Cricetulus griseus
ATACAAGGAATGGATAATTCCAAATCAACAAAGAAAGAGGGAACACACCACAGTTACCATAAAAAACAAAATAAAAGATTCAACCAACACTACTCATTCATACCTATAAACATCCATGATCTCAATTCCTGAATAAAAAAGACAGATAAGAAGACCTATTTGTTGGCTAGATCCAAGAAATACACATTAACCTCAAAGATAAACATCATATCAGGGTAAAGATATTCCAAGAAAATGGACCTAAGAAGCAAGTTTTTGTAGCTATTTAAATATCAGACAAAATACATTTCACAACAAAAGTACCCATGGGACATAGGGAAGGACACTACATACCCATTAAAGGAAAAATCCACCAAGAGAAAAATGCAATTCTTAACATCTATTCCCCAAACACAAAGACACCACAACAGCTTGAATCAGATATTGACTCTTACACATTGATAATGTGTTGTGAAACATTTTTTTGTACACTGAAAAGATGTGTCCGTGTTGTTGGTTTAATAAAAAGCTGAATGGCCAATAGCTTGGCAGGATTTCTAGGCACAGAGGATGCTGAGAAGAAGTCTATCAGGAGGAGTCATCAGTCAGACCAGGAGTGAGCAAGTCATGAAGGAGAAGATGTAAATTCCAAAAGTCATGTGGCAACAAGCAGATGAATAAAAATTGGCTAACTTAAGTTATGAGAGGCATTGGAAAGTGCCTAAGATATCATCCAAGCTTCCAGGATTAATAAAAGTCTCTGTCATGATTTGGGAGCTGGCAGATAGCACAGAAAAATCTGCCCCATTCTCAACAATGGACAAGCCATGCAGACAAAATTTAAACAGAGAAATGCTAGAGCTGAACTTAAGTTATACATCAAATGAACCTAATAAATATTAATAAGAATTTCACCTAAACACAAAAGAATACATGTTTTCCTCAGCAGCTCAAAGAACTTTCTACAAAATTGATCACATACTTAGACACAAAGCAAGTCTTAACATATAAAAGAAAATTGAAATAACTTGTTGTTTCCTATCTGAAAACTGTAGATTAAAACAAGTAATCAATAACAAAAGAAACAACAGGAAGCTTACAAACACATGGAAATTGAACAACTCACTATTGAGTGAAAAAAATGATTGGAGACAGAAATTTTAAAAAGAAATTGAATACTTTCTAGAATTGAAGTAAAATGTGACACAGCAACATGTGTATGAAAGACAAATTCATAACACTGGGAATCTATATAAAAACTGAAGAAGCCTTACACCATTCTAGTAACTTAACAGCACAATTGAATGCTCTAAAATGAAATGGAATCACACCCAAAGAAGCAGATAGCAAGAAATGTACTCATCTCTAAAATCCATAAACTAGAAACAAGAAGTGTTTCACAGAATCAGGGAAGCAAAGAGTTGGTTCTTAGAGAAAATCAATAAGATTGACAAACCCTTATACAAACCAGCTAACAAGTGGAGAAAGAAGATACAAATTAACAAACTGAAAAATGGAAAGGAGAACATAACAACATACAGAAAGGAAATCCAGAGAATCTTAAAGGCATAATCTAAATATCTATATTCTAGCAAATTGGAAAATATAAAAGAAATGGATAATTTCTCAACAGGTACAACTTTCCAAGGTTAAATTAATATGAGATAGGCAATCTAAACTTTCACATAACCACCAGTGAAGTAGACAAGGCAGAAATTATTATTCTGCAAAGCAGAAAATGGAGATGTGTATAATTTTAGCAAAAAATTCTACCAGAATTTCATAGAACAATTAATAGCAAAAGTCTGCAAATTGTCCCACAAAATAGAAAAAGAAGAAAAACTGTACGATTTGTTTTACAAGGGCACAGTTACACTGATACCCAAACCACAAAAAGAAGGAGCCAGCAAAGAAAGAGAATTACAGAAAAATTTCACTTATGAACATATATGAACAAGGACTTAACAAAATACTTGCAAATTTAATCAAAGAAATGAAAAAGATCATCCACCACAGTCAAGCAGGCTTAATCCTGGAGACACAGGAATATTCAACATAAATAAATTGATAAATGTAAACATTATCTAAACAAACTGAAAGACAAAAACCACATGATTATCTCATTTGATGCAGAAAATGAACTTTTCAAAATCCAGTAACCATGCATGACAAAGTCCTGGAGAGACTAGGGGTACAAGTGACATATCTCAGTATAATAAAGACAGTTTACAGCATGCCCACAGTCAACATCAGATTAAATTTAGAGAAACTCAAAACAATTCAACTAAACTAAGAAGCAAGACAAGGTTATCCACTCTCTTCATACCTATTACACATAGTACCTAAAGTTTTAACTCAAGCAATAAGACATCTGCTGGAAATAAGGTGGTTATAAACTCAAAAAGAAAGTAGTCAATGAAACTTTATTTACACATGATATAATAGTATAGCTAAATGAGTCTAAAAATTACACTAGTAAACCTGTAAAAATAATAAATATTTACAACAAAACAGCTGAATATAAAATTAACTCACAAAGTTCAGTAATCCCACATTTCATTAAAAGATAATAAATGGAGAATGACCCTAAAACAGCTTTATGAAGATGATAAAATACCTCAAAGAGGTAATGAGAAAATCCCTTAAAGAAATGGAAGAAAAAACAAACAAAAATTCAAAAAATTGAGGAAAACAGAAACTAATATTTGCAAAAATGAACAAATCTCTTAAAGAAAACAAGGAAAGCCAAGAAAAAAACAACTAAACAAGTGAAGGAAACAATTCCAACAGTGCAAGGCTTGAAATCTGAAACAGACAAAAAATAAAAATAAAAACACACAGTCTGAGAGAATGGTAGAAATAGAAGAGCTGGATGATCAGGAACTACAGGTGCAAGCATATGCAGCACAATACAAGAGATGGAAGAGACATTCTCAGGCATTGAATTTAGAGTAGGACAAATAGATATATCAACCAAAGCAAATGATAACTCCAACAAATCCCTAACACAAAATACCCAGGAAATATGGGACACCATGAAGAGGACAAACCTAAATATACTAGGTATAGAAGAAGGTGAAGAAACCCACCTCAAAGATGGAGAAAACATATTCAAAAAAATCATAGAAGAAATCTTTCCCAACCTAAAGAAAAACATGACAATGAAAAAATAAGAAGACACTTACAGAACAACCCTGTACAATAAAGGAACTTATGGAGGCATCACCATCCCTGACTTCAAGCTCTATTATAGGCGTATTTTTCTGAAATTAGCTTGTATTGCCACAAAAATAGACAGGTAGACCAATGGCATCGAAATGGAAACCTGATATTAACCCATACACCTATGAACACCTGATTTTTGACAAAGAAGCTGAAGTTATACAATGGACAAAAGAAAGCATCTTCAACAAATGATGCTGGCATAACTGGATGCTAGTGTGTAGAAGAGTGAAGATAGATCCAAAACTTAAGTCCAAATGGATCAAAGACCTCAACATAAATCCAGCCACACTAAACCTCATAGAAGAGAAAGTGTAAGGTGCCCCTGAAAGAATTGGTACAGGAGACTGCCTACTGAACATAACACCAGTAGCACAGACCACTGAGATTGACAATTAATAAATGGGACCTCCTGAAACTGAGAGGCATCTGTAAGGCAAAGGACACAGTCAACATGACAAAACAGTAGCCCACACAGTGGGAAAATATCGTCACCAACCCCACATCTGACAGGGGCTGAATTCAAAAATATACAATGAAATCAAGAAACTAGTCACCAAAAAAACAAATAACCCAATTAAAAAGTGGGGTGCAGAAATAGAGAATTCTTAATAGAGGAATCTAAAATTGTTGAAAGACACTTAAGAAATTGCTCAGCATTCTGAACCATCAGGGAAATAAAAATCAAACAGCTCCGAGATACCATCTTGTTCCTGTAAGAATGGCTAAAATCAAAAACACCAAAGACAGTTTATGCTGGAGAGGATGGAGAGAAAGCAGGACATTCTTACTGGTGGGAGTACAAACTCATACTGCCACTTTGGAATCAGTATGGTTGTTCCTCAGGAAAATGGGAATCTGTATACCATAAGATCCAGCATTCCACTCTTTCACACATACCCAAAAGATACACATTCATACAACAAGGACATCTGTTAAACAATGTTCATAGAAGCATTAATTTTAATAGCCAGAACCTAAAAGCAATCTAGATGCCTCTCAACTGAAGAATGGATAAAGAAAATGTGGTACATTTACACAATGGAGTACTACTCAGTGGAAAAAAAACAATGGAATCTTGAAATTCTCAGGAAAATGGATGGCACTAGAAGAAACCATCATGAGTAAGGTAACACAGTCACAAAAAGACAAACATGGCATGTGCTCGTTATTATATGGATATTAGACATAGAACAAAATATTACCAGTCTACAATCCACACTGCCAGACAAGCTGGGAAACAAGGAGGACCCTAAAAGAGACATGCATGTCCCCTGGAGAAGGAGAAGGTGAAAAGATCTCCTGAGAAAATTGGGAGCATAGGGGTAGGGTAGAGGGAGTTAGGAGAAAGAAAAGAGGAGAAGAGGAGGGGATAGAAGGTCAAGAGGGAGCAGGAAGATTGAATCAGGGGAAGAATAGAGGAGAGCAAGTAAGAGATGCCATAATAGAGAGAGCCATCAAATATTTAAAGAGAAATCTGACACTAAGGAAATGTCCAGAGTTCTACAGGGATGATCCCAACTAAATATCTATGCAATAATAGAAAGGATAGCTGAAATGCCCTTCCCCTATAATGAGATGGATGAGTATCTTATATGCCATCCTAGAAGCCTTCATCCACTAGCTCATGGAAGCAGAAGCATACACCCAAAGCTAAACACTGAGCCAAATTCCCAGAATCCAGTTACAGAGAGGGAGAATCGATGAGGAAAGGGGTCAAGACCAGGCTTCAGAAACCTACAGAACCAGATAACCTGAACAGGAGGGAGCTTCTGGACCCCCGACTGAAATCTTGGAAAACAGCCTGGCACTTACCCAGGGCGCCTGAACATGTATGTAAGTTAGGAGGCCTGGGCAATCTATGGGGCCTCTGGTAGTAGATCAGTATTTATCCCTAGAGTACAAATGGACTTTGGGAGCCCATTCCACATATGGGATACTCTCTCAGCCTAGACACATATGGGTGGGCCTAGGCCCTGCTCCAAATGATGTGACAGATGGCAGACTTTGAAGATCCTCCATGGATGGCCTCACCCTTCCTGAGGTGCAGAAAGGGTATGAGATAGGGAACTGATGGGGGTAGAGGAGGAGAAGAGGGAGAGGGAAGTGACATTGACATGTGAAACAAGATTGTTTCCATTTTAAATAAAAAAAACAGAGAAAAATCAAGTTCTTATATGTGTGTGTGTGTGTGTGTGTGTGTGTGTGTGTGTGTGTGTGTGTGTGTGTGTGTGTGTGTGTGTTTGCAACATGGAAGTACTCTACATGCTATCCATGACTTCAAGACATGCCAGTACAATGTTGGCACAAAACTGAGAGTAGCCAGCTAATATCTAGTTTGATTTAAGGCCTACTCCGGGAGGGGAAATGCATACCTGACACTGCTCAGGTAACCAAGAACCCTGTGGCTAGATATCCCAGGGACCTAGAGCAAAATGAAATGTTTTTAAAAAGAAAAAAAAAGAATCCTGATGACATCCTGATACACTCAGTATTTGGTGCCTTGTCAAAGAAGCTTTCTCCTGCAGCAGATCAGAACAAATGCAGAGACCCACAACCTGACATCACACAGAGTGTGAGATTTAGCTGTCTTCTCCCATATTCTCTCCTTTGTCCCTCTCAGGCCTTCCATATTCCAATTTCTTCTCTTGTTCCACTAACCCCACCCACCCATCCATCTACAATTATCTTTCTTATTTCCCTTTCCTAGGGATACCTCTCTGTTTTTCCATAATCTTCTATGATATTCTTAACCTTTGTTTGAGGTTGTATGGATTGAGTGTGGAACACTCAGCCCTAAATGTGATATCTCCATAAAAATCACTCCTGTTAAGAGTCCAAGAACCCTGCAGAAGAGGACACAAAAATAATGTAAGAGATAGAGTGGATGGATAATACCATGAACACAAGGCCCTTAGCATTGACAGGATCCATATACCATGAACTTAGAAGGACTGAGGTAGAATGTGCAAGGCCAATATGGATCTGCAGCAGATGTGGTCTTGTACCAGAAAGGAGAGGTACTCATGTGCTCTGTCCCTAACAGGGAAGCCATCTTCAGTTTGAAACCACTTGTAATAAAAATACAGTTTTCTCCAAGGGAGTTTCAGCCACATGCTGGGTAGTCGACAGAAAATGAACTCAACCACATCTTTGGAAATTTCTCACAATGTTGTATCATGTATTTTACTTTTTAAAACAATATTATTACTTTTCATTTTTATTTATATCATTTTCCTTTCTTTTTATCCTTTCAGACCTTTGAGTACATAATATGGACTCCAGTTTATTGGTTTTTATAGAATTCCCTACTCTCTGCTTCTTGTGCTTTTTTTTTTTTTTTGGACTCTTTTTCTTCTGTTTGCTTGTTTTGTCCAATTCCAATGTGTTAACTTTTGTTTTGCCTTATTGTGTTTTACTTTATTATTAAAAAGAAAAAGAATAGACAGTTCCTTTTTTAAAAAACTTAAAGGAGCAATTAAAATCCATGTTCTTTCCTTTCAGAATTAATAGGTACTCTTTTACTTATAATTTGATCTTCTTAATATTTATATTTCTACCCTTTTTGGAGTAGTTCAAATGCATAAAATCATTGCTTGGCAGTCATTTGGATTTCATTGAAATGTGATATATTCAGATTGGGAAAGGTTGAATTAGGAAATACATTTATCACATCTTTACTTCAGCATAACAATAAATCTTTTCATTAGGTGAAATCAGCCATGTAACTATCTGCTTCAGTTAAGGGGAAAGATCATAAAACCTAATCTATTTTGTGAAGTTACCTATATAAATCTAAAGAAAGTCAGAATCTCTACTAACAAAATACCTGAGCATCGTACCTTCAAATAAAATTACAAAGCTTACATTATAGACAGTGGCTGTTTATATATACACATTTCCTTAGCAAGTCCCCATTTCTTTAGATCCTATTCTTTCCATTTATCTTCACCAAACTCATACATAGTAAGTAGTCATATATTTTTGTCCCCTCATTTCGACTAAGGAGTAACTAATGAATACAAAATTTTATTACTTGATTCAAGGTGACTTTACCAACAGCTCAATTTGGAAGCAAACACTGGTTTCTCACCCAATCAGGCAATTATGTGAAATTTACCAGTGTGTATGTTCATACTATGAAATTTCAGACCATGATCACACTTGTAGGGTCAACTGTGCTTTTAGCTACCTAGTTTCGATTCCAGAAATATAAGTGTGAAGAGTAAAATATTCCCAGAGATCAAATTGGAGACTCTCAACAGTATCTACCTAGATGAAACCATAAATAGAGGTTTACAACATTTTTATACCCCTAACTAGTTAAGAAGAACAAAGTTTGTGATATCAGAAAAATGTGGTATTGTTTTCATTCTATATATCTATCTATTTATCTATATATCTTCCTATATTTCCTAAAACCCTTTTGGTGTAATTAGTCCTGATAACCACTCCTGAGTTCTGAAAGACTATAAAAATAAACAAAACTAAATAACTCTGAGAATATGCCCAAGAGGGAGGCCAGCCCTCATGAAGTGTGCAAACCCATTTGAGGTATGTAGGGGACACTGTAACCACGCCTGCTAGGGGCTGGCTACAGGTGTGCCTGACCAAGCCTGGGAGGGTGTGGTCAGGGTGATGTAGGGAAGTGAGGGGTGCCCACGTGGAAGGTCCCTTCTTTCGTTTCATCTTCTACTCCTGACCTGCTGCTTGGCTAGGTTGCTCTATAAGTAAGGCTTCTTCCTAATAAATACCCTTATATTTTTACCTGACTCCGTATTGGTAATTCCCACTTCAGAGGTAGGTTCTTATTCCTATTTCCTGCTCATCTTTGCCAGATGATCTCCATTCATAAGGAGGGCAGAAGAGTGTGCTCAGCCTAATAATGGTGGGACGTTACAGAGAGTTAAAGTATCCAACAGGAAACTGATCCATCAGTACGTGCTGGGTGAAATTTAAGTTCCCTCATCATTCCTGATAGAGAAGCAAGTCATCCATAGGTCTGTCAGCAGGACTCTGTTGAGAGGCTCTGAAGGATACAGCAAGCAACAGGCCCATCAGACAAGAGAATACCTATGTTGTTGCCACTCTTTATCAGGACTCTTTAAGAGTAATGCCATAGGAAGCTTATTGAAAGCATGAAAGTTCATGAATGCAACCTATGTTGTTGAAAGTGAGATTGCATGCAACTCTACATAAAGGAAAAGAATAAAGGGAATAATTATATATACTTTAGTAGTAATCTTCATGAGAATGGTCACTTTCTTGAGACAAGATTCATTCTTGGGAAATAATGAGAGAAAATTTCAAAAGACAAGAAGTTAAGGAATCACATTTGAAATAAGATTATGAACAGACTGGCAATAAACCCTTGGTGAAGGTAACAATTTTCAGAAGACTATGTTTTAACATAATCTTATTTAGAATTTAGAGGACAAAAAGCTCATAACCAAGTTACACCAAATTATGAATGAAACATATTGTCAGAAGTGTGTTAATGAACTTTCTAATAAAAAAGTAAATATCAGTCTCAGCAGAAAAATTCTGCCTTCATAGTGGCATTATTTGTAAATAATAATTCATTTAAGGAGCTGGACATTTATAACAATATACCCAAGGTAGTTACAGCAACTGAATTTGAATTTATTTTTTAATGATGGTGTTTGCTAACATACTAAATAGATACATCCTAGTCAACAATCAGATGAATCTCAAGAAAGCTCTTTATATACAGAAAGCTCATGATCAAGGGACCCAATGAAGTAGAGGGACTATTCTTTGGTACAAAATGTCAACATTGTCCAGGTTTATTAAGTTGTGAAAACCATTGGTAATTGCTTTAAGGTTATTTCAAGTGAACAGCAAAACCAATAGTTTGAAAACATTTATTATTCTTACAAATTTAATAAGATATATGGATGTCTACAAAGGAATTTAATAAATGAATAGATACTGGAAACAAAGAAATAATTTTCAACCATTTATAACTATAACTTATAATGTCAATTTTCCTCTTCTTGGTTACATATTTAAGAAAATATGCACAAATAAAGCATTTATAAATTATTTAATTTAATTAAATATTGAAAGAATGTTTTATTCAACAAGTTGTCTCTCAAAAATAAAATATATCTTCCTTTTGATTTATATAACACATACTTTCCATCCTAGGATAAACCTATAGCTATAAATAAAGAAATTACAAAAAGATTTTAGGCAAAAAGTGAGTACAGATTTTGATACAGTCCATAATTCTATATGTTCATTTTGTTGGTTTTTGTGGAATGAATCTTGCTGTAGGCCAGTTAGAGTGGAATAGTTTCTATAATACATGTGATACTATGGCTTTATTTCTTATTCTTGATATAATAATTATGTGGATATATATTCAGCAGTTATATGTGCATATATATATATATATATATATATATATATATATATAAAACGTCCTGCATATTATAAAATTATAACAAATGGAGTATGGTTAGCAGTTTTCTACTCTAGCAAATACCATGCAGCTAGCAATTTTTATGACTTGTCTAAAGGTATCAGAAAAATGGCAATCATGGAAAATCTGAGAAGACATTTAATAACAATGGAATTTATTGTGAGTCTTTCAGAATAATCATTAAAACAACATCGACAGTGGCGCATGGATAATGTAGAATTTAAGTATAGCCTCATTTAGGTAGTGTTGCAGTAGTACACTCTGATCTAAGACCTATGACCACTAGCAACCAATGATTGGCCAAGTTTACAGTAGAAGGCATGGTTTTCCTACTGTTGAGGGGGGTCTTATGTCTAATTAGAAATCTGTGGCTTACTACCAAATATAAGTATATCACACCTCTAAGTGTATTTTGCCATATTGATCATTGTTGTGGTTTATACACCTCATATGTGGGTAGGACTATTGACTGTTTTCCTTTAAATACCATAAAAATCACTTCTGTGGGAGATCATTATAGAAAGATACATGATAGTGGGTTGCTAAGCCACAATTGATCCATCTACTACATAAAACCTACACGTAAAGTTAGTTAAAGGGGTGATGGAAAGAGTGTAAGAGGCAGGTGCCCAGGAAGTTTGTTGCATGATTGTGTCTTCTAGATATGTCAGGGAAGCTAACACATGAATTCTCAAAAATATACCCCCATAAACAAAAGCTGAACAATAACAACACTAGTTATAATAACAGTATGAATGGAAAAATATCCCACAGATTCTCATCTCTATATGAAGAGTTACATGAAATTAATGACAGCTGAGAGAGGGAGAATTAGTCTTTTCCTGTGATGAGGCCCCTAAGTGGTCATCTAATACCAAATGGTCAGCCTTCAAAATATATGCATACAAACAACAGTAAAAGAAGTCAACATGTTGAATTTATATATTTATCTGTACACATACACACACACACACACACACACACACACACACACACACACACACACAAACACACACACATATATGCATTGTGAATATGAAAGTAAGTGGGTAAGTATGGGACAGATAAAAAACACAATAGCTCAACACAAAACAAAAACAAATGACCATATGGGCTACATAGTGGGAATTTTTCTAAAGAATAAATAATTAAATACATTTAAAACATTAGTGCAGTTACATAATGTAGCTACTGTTATTATGATAATGCCAGTTGCTAGACAAGTTACAGTGATAATCAAGGTTTACATAATCATTAATAGTAAATTTCCCACTATCTCTTAAATACAAAGCATAGTTGCAATTTCCTTGGTAAGAAAATGTTACAGTTAGGCCATGACAATAATAGTATTTCACAACACATCTTATAAAATATCTGCAATCTTATACTGTTGTATTAAGCAAAGTTGTACTGTTACCATAGTTGTATGTGCTTCTAATTAAATCCCACTGTTACCTATAAAGTCATATATGCAAAATTTTCAAGAAAGACAATAACATATAAATTATAACCATTGTATTTGAAGGCATATTAAACTTAGATCCAGTTTCTCCATCTTACACACTTTTATAGACAGGAATGAACCTCTGTAGTTTCCACTTATAGAAATTTCTCCTGATACAACAATTGTTCTGATATCATTTAAAGGTAAGTGGAGTGAATGGACAACCTTGTGTGCCAAAAAATAGCAGTATGGTTTGCCAAGAAGAAAACAGAGATTAGAAAAAGATTTAAGATTTGGAGAGTATTTATCTAACATGTACAATGCTCTGCATTAATAACCAGCACCACAAAATATAAGTTAAAGAAATAGAAACCAAAAACACATGATAAACTTTGGGTCACATTTATTATATTGTGAAATTTAGTTTTAGTTGAATTTCTCTTATAAAAATTATCATGCTATCTCTATATATGTATATAAATATACATATACACACATATCTATATTATATTCACATATATCTTAAATTCTCATACTAAAGAGATCATTGTAATAATGAGAGACATTTAAAATATCTATTTATCTCTTACAAGGTTTTTCTGTTGCATGAAATAGTCCATAATTTTCCTTTTGCATCATAACTATTACAGATTTGTGAATGCTTATAGAAGTATAATATCATTTCTCCTCTATTTTCAGCTCCTATTTATCTTAGAGATTTTAATAATCTAGGTAAATATCATATATTCTTACTATTATACTAGTAATATAGTATAAAAGAAAATGTCCTAGATATACTAGAAAGCCCCAGTCAAGTCATTCATTCATACACTGATTCATATAGCAACTATTTCATTTGTTCAAACAATATAAATGATGTTCTTTACCATAAAATAGATGCTGTGCTAATTTATTGAGAATTGAAAGGACATAACGATATTCATTGTGTAATATAAATGTATTTCATCAGGATCAGTGGCAATGAAGGTTTTAATTGATATCCATTAACAATGGTTAAGACAAAATGATTTTTGGATGAGTAGTATTCATAAAAGCATGGTTAGGGTTGATAAGAAATAGAAGGCTAGCAAAAACTGTAATTTACAATAGTTTTAACAGAAGAAAGGAATTTAAAAGCTATTAAGATCCAATGAGAATTGGAACCATCCAGATGAAGAGTCACATGAGAGGAGTCAGTGGGTGTGGAGTTCTAATACACACCTGAAGGTGAAGGCAATGGAATATTTTACTGATACACACATTTACCCCTCAATTTTCATTCCTTTGCTTTGATTTTGTGATTTTTGTAGATCTGACTACCTGAAATAATGAAGATAACATTAAAATACTATCTGAGTAGTTCAGCCTCCAATGAACAAGAGCAGAAGCATGAAAGTGGGATAGAGGTGCATGTCCAAACACAGAAGCCAGCGTTGATTAGTTTCTGTGGTGTTTCTGTCTCCACTCTTGTTTCTTCATGAAGAAATTGTCAGAATTCTATGTGGTGAATATGAGGCACAATGAGCAGTAGACATTTTTCACTATTGGCTCATTTCTATTCATTATTTCCATGAGAAGCCATATTCACAACATCACATGTTGAAGAAACTAACAGGAAAATAGACTATAACTTAGAGTGCATATAGAAATTACTCTCAGTTTCCCTGTCATCTAAAGGGACATGTTATGACCTGCATTCACTGCTCCCCCAACACACACAAATGATTTAATCTTGATTGTACCACTTAAAGTATAGTCAATCCTTTTAATAGGAATTTATATGATACACTTATATTTAGCACTAATTGTGCATACCTCTCTCTCAGATTTCCTTACTTCTTGTTGCTAAATTTAAATCACGTGTCTTCTTTAAAAGTTGAATTCTTTAGGGTTTGGGAATGGAATCAAGATGATCAGATATGGGGAGTATGAAAGGAGAGATTACTAGGAGAGAAAAGTGGAATCTGGGGCATCTCTGGAATGAGTTAGAATATCCAGTGCAATGGAAATTCCCAGCAGTCTATGAGAATGACCCCAGCTAAGACTCCTGTTGTTTTCTCAAAACTGTGATGAATCTATAACTATAGTTGAAGTAAGATTTTGTATTTCCTGCCTCATAACTCCTCTGAAAATTATGAGATGATGATCTATCAATATACATATTTTCTCCATGTTTTAGTAGTTCTTTTTCTATTTTGAAACATTCTCTTTTATATTTAACTCCACTTTTTGTGGTCTTTGCCACATGGGTGTATTATATTCTTTTAGAGATAATACATATGAACTCTGTATATTTCCCATGTATTTTAGGAATCATTTCATTGAAACTCAGATGAAAAGTGAATGTAATTTACTTTTGTCTAATAATAAAGGATCAGCTGGACTCAGCTGGGCCCCTATGACAGAGCTTAATAAAACATTTGATGAAATCTTGATTAGGCCACACAAAACATGGTATTTGGGAAATATAAAGTGTGATTTGACTTTTTTTTATATAATTCTAACCCTAATGTCCCTTGGGCTGAATAAAATAATCAGTTTAAATGTATGTGCACTAATGATGTGTTTGTCGTGTAGCAGAGCATACAATCCCTTCATCAGCATATCTGGGAAGGATTATTGATTTTGTTCACTGCTGATTTCTAAATATTTTAGGGATGAAATGCTTTTCAGAGCCCTGATATATTTAAAATGATCTTTTCAGTCTAGTTTGTATGGTCCATGGATATAAGAAAGGTTTAACCTCTAGTGAATTTGTTTTTCTTTATTTAAGTTTAAATGACAAATAGATAAGTAGATACTCAGAAATGTATTTAGAATGGAATTTTGGTTCTAAAGGCAGGGATTTCATATTTTATGTGTTCTTTTTTTAAAAAAATACCATTTTCTTCTGTAACATAATTAATTACTGCTTGGATTTGAGTCATAAAATTCTCCTTGTCTCAGAAATTTTCATTTCTTTGCCTCATTTTAACTGTATTTCTAAGAAATAACTCTTTCACTCTGTGGTTGTAAAATACGTACTGATTTGTTTGATGCATACTGTGTAAATATGGAAAGATGTACATGAGGATGAGCATGAGTTTGAGCAATGGAGGAAGTGTGCGTTCCTTCAGGAACGTTATAGCATGATATGGTTAATTTTATGATTCCTCCATGATGTTTTTCAGGAAACATGCTTCACTAAATGATAACATCCATTGGATATAAGGAAAATAAAATCTATTCAATCAGGTTTTCTACTTGAAATTATTATAGTTTATTCGTGTGGTATATCTAAGATAGTACAGGGTGGTATTGTGTGCAAAGTTTGAACACGGAAATTTATAAAAGTGTATTTTTGATGGTGCAGGCCACATGGATCTGCATATAGCCAAATGCATCATAGATCTGTGCTCTGATAAGTGGGTCTTCACCCCATTGTTACTTCTCATATGGATCTTGCTATAATAGCTGGAAATTGCCTAAAAAATTGTCACATAATCAAGGGAATAACTGTAGACAAATCATAAATTAGTTTGCACATAATTCCTTGAGGAACACGAAGAAAGGCATATTAATCCCGGATAGAGAATTATACCACCAAGTATAATACCACATAATTATTCCACCAAGGTCCAAGTCGGTGAACCATTGAAGTCACTGGGGTAACTAACAGGACTCATGCTATATGTATTATTGTTGCTCTGTATTCCAACTGGGAATACAGGAATGATGATACCTCCAGGACTTCTTTTACTATTCAGGGTTATTTTAGCTATCCTGGATATTTTGACTCCACATAAAGCTGCTACTTTTTGTACCATGGCCATTTTTACTGTATTAAATTTATTAAACCATTAGCATGGGACATATAGTCTTCAAAGTCTTTCTTCAATGTCTTAAAACTTTTATCAACATTGTCCTTCACTTGCATGGATTATATATATATATATATATATATTATATATATATATATATATTTGAGGGTGTTGTAAAAGGTATTATTTCCATGATTTCTTTCTCAGTCCATTTGTCATTCGTATATCGGGGGATTACTGAGCTTTGTGAGTTAATTTTATACACAGCTATTTATCATTGAAATCCCACCTCACCCTGAGTGACAACTCATAAAATCAGGAAATTCAGAATTCTCTGAACAAATTTCAACACTTAGAAAGTTCCATGAGTCTGTCTCCTTTGGAGCCCTGAACACTTACATAACTTTGGGGGGTGGAGAGATAGGAATTTCTCTGGGAGTTACAGCTGAAGTGGTAGTTTATTAAGAAAGACTACAAGGTCCACATATATCACTTCCTTGCCATTTCCATGGATCCCCAGAAACATAGAAATGTAGCTTGCCATCTGTGGTAGTCACTCCAAGGTATGGTTAAGCTGAGGACCTTATAGTGGAACAAAGATTAGTAGGTAATAATAAGATAATTGTAGATTGTATTGGAGATTTCCCTGAACTGAGGTTACCCAAAAGAAAAACACAGTCCTACAGAATAAACATAAAATAATCTCACTATTAAAAGCACACTGCTAGAAAACTCAGAGGATTCATCAGGTCATCTTCTTCCACCTGAGAATGATCAGCAATTTAAATGTAAAACCAGTGTATATCAATTTAGATGTTTTATACATTGGATTTTAGCTTCTGATGCATGAGAATCATTAAGATCACTGAGTCTCTTAGAAGTCATCAAGACTATATTAAAGATGTAACCTTTATTAAAGGTTTTCAATAATTTGCTTTATTCTCTGTGGTTTACTTGAATAAATTATCTTACTATTAGTTGGAAACAAAAGTTAAAATGGTAAGTTTTAAATTAATTTTTTAAGTTTCTTGAGAGATCTATTGTGTAATATGCTTCAAGTAAAGGAAATTATGACTATATGCAGGCAATCCTGGATGTTATTTAGGCTTATATTTTCTGTTATCTACTGTTTTAGCTCATTCTTTCACACCTGAGCCTCTGCTTCCTAACCTATGTCAATGAATTTTTAGTTTTATTGTTGTCATTGTTTTGTTTGTTTGCCTGTGACCCACTGCATTACATTATTGCCTGAATGCACTTAGGTATCATGTTAATTACTTGGGCAAGGCCATACCAGTGGCTACCACTGAGGACTTAGTCACCTTTAACTTCCTCTAGCTGCTCAGCAGTGATGAAACCCTGGGATGCCCTCACCTTTCACAATGGGATGTTGATGACAATTTTTATGCAGGTCTTGTGCAGGTAGCCACTGCCATGCCATTAAAAAATGTATGAATGTATCAGTCATGCCAACTTATAAAGACTGACTTTTTAATAGTAAGTCTTACTTCCTTATTATGCTTCTTCTAGCATGTTCTAGCAAGAGAACAAAATGATATCATTGTACATGGAAAATTACTAAGGAGACAAAGATGCTACCTAAAATACTTTTTTCTAAAATAGTTGAGATGGTTGATGGTTCCCAACCATACCTATAGCTTTACTAGTTGTATTTGTTTGCTTTAGCAGAATATGTTAGTAAATGAATATGCACGTAAAACCTAATTTAAAACAATTAACTTTATTTGTATTTACAAACTCCATTTCTGCAAAGGCCCCAGGAGCCTTGACTTTTGTCTGGCAGTTAAAAATTAGCATAGATAACACTATTTCTCTCACATTTACATTAATTAATTAAGCCGTGAAAATGTTGCATTTCTTATTGGTATCATTGACTTCACAATGATGAAATACAGCAGCAGTCAACTAATTATCTTGGCTTCAAGATATTTTGAGGCTGATGATCTTCACTGTTATTTCTTTTGAGATTATAACATAATTACAACTTATCTCCCTTCCCTTTTCTCTCACCAAACCCTTCCACATACCTCTCCCTGTTCTGTTTCAAATTCTTGCCCCTATATTCATTCATTGTTATATGTATACATCCCTAAGTATATCTTTTGAGTCCCTATAATGTTCCTTGTATGGTTTCAGGAATGACAATTTGATAATTGACAATTAAATGATGCAGTCTTCCCTGGGTAAGATCACCTCACCCACACACAGTTTTCTACAGTTAGTACTTTGTGGAGCATTAAGGCCTCATAACATTATAAGAGACAAACTATCAGGGAGTTTGTAGAGAGATGTTTGTCTCCTAGTAATATCAGAATCTATACCAATAAAGTCTCACCAATTTAGCTGTACAAACATGAGCTGAGGAAGGATGCTACCAATAGCCATGTCAAATTATATGGAGGAAACCCAATAAAGAATCAACCAGTGTTATCTTTGATTTCCTTTATGTAAAGAATTCTTCCTGTACCCACATCGAACAATTCAAACAATCATCAGAGCTTAGAACTGTGGAGACAGGTGGGTTCACCAATGAGTATGCAACTAAATGTGTTACAGTTATACCACTGCTTCCCAAAATTGATCAATAGCAAGTAGGTTAGCAGTATGGGTTAGGCCCAAACTAACCAACTCATTTCCTATCTATGACAGACTGTTGGTGGGGTTATATTTCTCAAGTGTAGTGCAAGAATTTCTTGAAATTTCATTATTATCCAGTGGACTGGCTGGTTTTGTGTGTCCACTTGATACGAGCTAGAGTCATCAGAAGGAAGAAGGAGCCTCAGTTGAGGAAATGCTTCAAAGAGATTCAGTTGTAAAGTATTTTCGATGTAGTGATCAATGGCGTGGGGTGGAGCCCATAGCTGGTAGTGCCATCCCTAGGCAAGTGGTCCTGGTTTCCTTCAGAGATGAACAGCAATGTGAATGTGTAAGCATAATAAATCCTCTCTTCCACAACTTGCCTTTTGGTCTTGGTGTTTCCTCACTGCAATAGAAGTCCTAACTAAGACATCCAGATATGTTTTGGTAGGTCAGTCATTTCACAAAACTAATTCCAAATTAAGGTCCTGAAAGGTTATACTGTCTTCTAATGCTTTTCTTAGTTCTTATCACCTGTGTCTTAAAATGGTCATCAGTGTGAGTATTATGCTATTAATTCTAACAGTAATGGTCAACGCATTACAACTATCCACTATAAAAGCTCTAGGAAATAGCTAATTTTTTTATAATTTTCTAAATGTACATACTGTTTTACAATTTACCACAGTACTTTTTCTTATTCCTCAATATAAGTGATCACAGATTTCACCAGTGGAACTCATTTTTATCTGAATCCTTATTATCAACACACCAATTGTCAGCAAATGAGAAGGAGCAACATATGCTTCTTCTTCATGTATTACCATACACATGCATACACAAATCTTATCGTCATTAGGTTAAAGTCTATATTTAAATCTCAAAAAAAATCTGTGCTCACAGACCCTTCCATAATAGAGGCCAAAGAACAGTATCAAAATTTAAATATACTTTAATTATAATTTTATCATCATAAATTATTTTAGGTACAAATTCCTCACTGGCTCCAAAGTTTAAATTTGATAATGATAAATGTGCAAATGTTTATTATGAATGAAATCAAGTAGTTATCTCTCACCCTGCACTGAATTCAATTCAAAATCTTTCATGGACTTCATACAGTGTTAGATTGATAAGTTTTATCTTTCTACAATAAAACACTTAATTCTGGGTATATAATAAATAGTTTTATTTGGTTAATAGTTCTATGACTACAGAATCAAACAATATAATGACAGAATGCTGGTGAATATTTCCTGGATACATCATAAGATGGTGAAACAGGTAATAGACCAGAATATGTAGAAGGGACCAAGGTCATGGGATAACTTCACTTCATAATAAAATGCTCTTGGAAAATCACTAAATCCATAAGACAGGTATTCAATATTTCCTTTTAGGACTGTACAACAAGACCTAATGATCTTCAACTTGGCTTAACTTCTCAAATTTTTCACTGCCTCTTCATTGATACACTGGGAACTAATCTTTCAAGATACATCTTTGGAGAATATATCCAGATCATATGCAAGGTAAATAATTATTTACCCCATCCGTTTCCTACCCTCTTTCTCCATTTCTTATCAAAGAAGATAGGGTTCATCCAATGTGAATTGCACATAAACCTTAGTTTTGAAAAAAGGAAGAAGATACACCACCTATCCTGTCATTTGTGTGTGAGTATAAATAAACTTCTACTACCAACTCAGAAAACTATGGTGTGTGTATACAAATACATAAGTCTGTATAATAACCATGAAAAAGGAGAGAAAAATTAGGGGTGAATGGAAGGGATATATGGGAAACCTTGGGAAAAGAAAGAGAAAGGAGAAATGCTGTAATTAAATTAATGTCTAAAAATAAAATAACAGAAAAATGTTCAAATAATCCTTCATTTTGATCTACCTACAAAATTCAAAAAAGCCAGATGAGTATCCATGATATATACAAAGTGCCAGACTTCAGTAAAAAGGCATGATCATTTAATCCATAAAACACAACTGATAAATCTTGAAAGTCTAATGCTGAGTAAGAGACAGACAAAAAAGAAAGACATTGCATATGTATAAAATATAATAGCCAACAAAATTAAACTGTGAACACTGTGAACACAGATATTAAAACTTTGGTTTTTCTAAACATATGATATTGATTGACAGGTTATCAGCTTCAAGAAGTTGTGTGTAATGGAAATTATGTATAGCTTGTTTAGGATAGGTTTTATTAAGATATTAATAGTAGTGTTTAATTCAATTTTACACATTAGATTTGTTTTATACTTCATATAAATTGCATTTCATTGAGTTCATTTGCATAGCAACAAAAGGTTAAATTAAGTAGAGAGGTAGGAAATTCGACAAGGTGAAAGAAGACGAAAACAGCAATCCACATTTCCATTTGTGTCTGAAACTTATTCACTTAACCTTTCAAATATTTAGAGGCCTTAGCTTCTTTATAACCATGAAATAGCAAAGATAATTTCAAAGTCATGGCCTTGTACTGTTGCTGTGCAGACAACATAATTTACACAATACAAGACATAACAGAAAGCATTTCCAGTCAACTTCGCCAGTGACCTGTGTTTCTGGTGGGGTGTGTTCCTTTCTCATTTATCCTCACCCCATTTCTGGTCTTTTCTTTTTTCTCATTTCTGCTTTTCCTATTCAAATTTTGATGTCCTAATCGTCCCTTAATATTTGAAATCAGCATTTATACAAATACAATCATTTGTGATTGCGAATTATGGTGGATTCAATAGACATGCAAGTGACAGGCATTAATAACAATAGAACACTGAATAAAGTTTCTTTAAACTAGGTGCACAAACCATCAAGGCTGGGACTGAGTGAACCATGTGACCTGAGTCAGACCTGGAACAGCAGGTGCATGAGTTGCTCAATTGGAGGCAAGTCAGCAAAAGGAGTTGTGAAAGCTGAACACCAACATCTGGAGGAAGTCTTGCCAGTGTGGATGGAGATGGTTCAGGGGGAGGAGAGGGAAAGAGGACCTTACTAAACAAATATCATATATGAGCTTCATATCAAGAACCAAGCCTAGTAATGTGAAGATGGGGTTAATCTGGTCGGATTTTAGTTCCCCTTGCAGCTGCCCAGCAATTGTTTATAACTATGTTTATAATATCAGGGATTGTGAATATTTTTAGATGAATAATGACCTGAGAGTTCCTGTGGAAATGAAAATACACTATTTTTGAAAACACACTATTGTTTTATGTTTGAAGATTTTCTTTAGAATGTCACATTTAAACACAGTGTTTATATCATTTTCATCCTTCCTTCTCCCAGTGAAATGCATCCACTCCTCTTAAATTCAAAATTGAGTCCATTTATTGTTACCTTACATGTATATACATGTCTTGCTGGGTTCTATCTGAATTTTACCTTTTAAAAATATCTGAGGCTGTAGCACTAAAACCAACTGTCATAGTTTATTCATAATATCCAATATTTAGGGAGCTGGGAGATCAGTTACTAGGGGCTAAGGAGTGATAGAATTGATGAACACAACAACACTAGCTTATAGAAGAGATTAACTTCTTAATGCAGGTTTCTTTTGGTCCCATAGCCATGTCAAAACATAACAGACTGCCAATTTCTAGAATATTTAACAGATTCTCACCAGTCAGTCACATTCATCAGAATATAAAGCATAGCTCTAAACTCTAATGCATGTGGCCCAGCAAACTGACAGGATGAAAATTCATCAGAATTAGTTGTATTCGATTATCTTATGTGATAACATACTGACAAACTGCTTCTAAATTTCTTTCATCCCCCCTCAGATACAGTGATAATTTAATGCACATTTTAATAAGTGATAGCCATGGACCTAGTCCTATTATGCAAGTTTCTCTAAAATGATACATAAGATGATTTTTTTTACAAACAAAGATGACAAGAATAAAACCTGGATAATAGCCACCCATCAGGGAATATGCTCAGATAGACATCTGTTTGTACACATCCTGATTCTCCTTGTAGACATACAGGATTCCAGATGCTTCTGAAATTAGATGCTGAATTACAGGTGAAGGAGCAGCTGCCACACAAGTGGGGAGGCAAACTTGCACACTTACAGCATAGAAGCTGAAATGAACCTTTTGATGGTTTAAAAATGTCCAGTCGACTTTTTCATTAAGAAATTGTGCTTGCCTTTGCACTTCTGCTTTCCAAACAGAAATAACTAAGCTAAGAACAGAAATCTTCTAATCTAAACTTGGCAAGATTTATAACTCCTGCAGAGAATATGGAAGCTCAAATATTTTAGCCAACCAGACTTACATGAAGGAGAAAACTAGCTTTCAGACCTAGTTCTGAAAAGGGGAAAACTTGAGGCTCTTAGTACATATTCCTCATGAATATCATTTTTTGTTATAACCTAGGTGTAAAATTGATCGGTATAGGAAAGCAAAAGGATGATTCTGTATAGTGGTATGCCCAGCAGCAGATGTCACATTATTATTATCTGCATTATAATTGCAGATCCACCAACTTAAAGTAAAAGGGCTTTGCAAATATCATCTGTCATCCAGTAATAGAATCATTCTTCCTCATAGTGCCATTTAAATTTTTTTGTGAAATTCAAAAATGAACATTACATCTATATCACTTTTACCCTTTCTTCCCCCTCCAACACTTCATTTGTTCCCCGTCTCTTATTTAACTACTATTAAACTACTATTTCTTGTTTAACCACTGTTGCTTAAATACATACATATATACATACTTATATATCCTACAGATTTCATTCAGCTTTGCTCATATGTGTTTATGGCTAACCATCTGGGATTAGTCCTATTGTGTTGGAGCTAGTCACTAAAGGCAATTGATTCTCTCTCTCTTCTCTCTTCTCTCTCTCTCTTCTCTCTCCTCTCTCTCTCTCTCTCTCTCTCACACACACACACACACACACACACACACACACACACACACACATCTGTCACTGAGACTGGTCACCTGCACAGTTGAGCCATGGAGAGAACTTTGGGCAATTTCCCCTGCATGCATTATCATGTCAATTCATGTTTTTATTATTCTCACCTTGTTCTTTTGGAGAGTTCATGGATAAATGCTTCCATGTGATGTATATCAGTAACTATTTAGAAGCAGGAACCTTTGTCCTCTGGCTCTTACAGTCTCTCTGCTGCATTTTCCATGATGTTCCCACTGAGTTTTACATAAAGTGTTATATAGTAAATATATCAATAGCGGTTGAGTACCTTGTTAAACCTTATGCTCTGCATTTGATCATTGAGGATTTCTATAATATTCCCCATCTATTACAAAAATAAATAATTTTTATGAGGTAGTGAGAACTAAATTTATCTGTTGCTATAGAATAAATAGTTAAATTGCAGGTATAAATTGCAGGTATAAATTTCATTAGTTTAAAATATGGTGGGGTCCATAGCTTCTCAAACCATTTATAACTGTATTACTTTACCAGGCATGAATTCCCTTCTCTTGAATTTGCCTTAATTTCACCTAGACATGTGTTGAGTATCCACACGATGAAAGTTTCACATTTGAGAAATTGGGTATACATTGCTGACCATGCTTCCTATGGTTCTTAAATAGTACAGGTGTTTAGAGCTACCAATTGTTGCTTTCACTGGTACCTTGCAAAGCACTCTCTGATACTATGAGAGCCAAGGTTCAGGAAGGAGGTTTCCAGGTCAGCTTGTAATCATTTCCTCCATCCCACTATTTGAAGTATGTGGTAACTTTAACAATACAGTATTTAGGTTTTTTTTCTTTTCTTTCTTTTTTTTTTTGGTTTTATTCCAGACAGGGCTTCTCTGTGGCTTTGGAGGCTATCCTGGAACTAGCACTTGTAGACCAGGCTGGTGTCAAACTCACAGAAATCTGCCTGCCTCTGCCTCTGCCTCCCAAATGCTGGGATTAAAGACATGTGCCACCAATGCCTGGCAACAGTAGAGTCTTACCTTCCAGTTCTGGAAGATTGCATGAACATGAACCAAGAGTGTGTAAATGAATACATACATACTTATATATAATAGTGGTTCAGAATTACCTTTAAAAGTGTTCATCAGCCTTAGCATTTTTGTAAATATAAATTAAAAATACTCTGAATTTTATTTCTCATCTTGTTCAGGTGAGAGTTCTTGGATAAGTGGCTCCCTGTCATATATATTGGAATTCTGTAGCAGTCTTGCCTGCTTGAGGGAAGCTTGAGCCATGGCTTTCTTTTGGGCACTCCCTTTGATTGGGTCAGCCAATACAGTAGGAAAGGCAGAGAAGCACTCTCGTGGTTCTTTTTATTTTCCTGTGTACATGTTCCCCAGTAAACACCCATTTGACATTTATCTTGCGTCTAGTGAAATCATTACACCCTCTCCTTCACTGGTCCTCTATCACAGTCTTTCTTGTTAGATTTCAATGATGTTCACTGACTGTTATATAAGATGTTATATTGTAAATGTACCAATTGGGGTAGAGTTCCTCATGGATTCCTATTCTCTGCATTTGATCATTGAAGACATATTAGACTACCTTATACCAGTCAGATCAGCTAAGATCAAGAAAACAACTAACAATAGATGTTGGTGAGGATGCATGAAAGTGAGAACCCTCATCTGCTGTTGGTAGGAATGCAAACTGGTGTTGCCATTCTGGAAATCAGCATGGAGAATCCTCAAAAAGCTAAAAATAGATCTATTATATAACACAGCTGTACCACACCTTGGCTCATTTCCAAAGGACTAGACATCCTACTTCAGAGATACTTTCTCAACCAAGTTTATTTCAGTTGCATTAACGTTACCTAGGATATGGCAACAATCTGAATGTCCCTCAATTATGAATAGACATGGAAGATATGGTGCATATACCAAATAGAATTCAATACAAACATAAATCATGAAATAGATGGGACTGAAATATGTTATACCAAGGGGGGTAACCAAGAAGCAGAAAGACAAACACTGTCCTCTTTTATTTTATTTTTTGTGCAAACAGCACGAGGCTTTATTGTAGCTGTTTAATGAGATAACCCCATGTTAGCTCAGGACTTTCATCCATCCACCATGGTGGATGACTAAGAAAGATGCTGCGAAGCCACAGCATAGAGATCTTATAGGGCAGCTTAAAGGTCGTGTCTAGGTGTACACACAGGCTCAGGATTGGTGTGCCTCCAGGCTTGGAGTGCTTGCCCTGTGTTTATTGGTCAACTGGTTGTTATGGCCCATAGGCCCTCCCAGGGTGATTGCTATGCTCTGCACGTCATTGCTGTGCACTTGTCCATAAAGCACATCCATAGCCGTAAAGCATAGCACCACCAGCTAATTTCTGACCTTTTTATTTGTATATTTTAGTTCCAAATCTTTAGATTTAAGTATACAGCCTGAAGTAAACAAAAACCTAAGAGGACAGGAAAATATAAAGGGATCCAGAGATAGGTTCTGGAGAATGGGACAGGTGCTGCAAGGGGTGGATTGTAGAAATGGAGGAAGACTTGAACTGAGGAGAGGGGAGGAAGGAGAAACAGGAGAAAAGAAGGAAAACACAACAGTAGGTAGGCTTCAACAAACTCATTACAGATGTTAGTTTCTAAGCTTACTAAGATACATATATAAAAGATGTCTATATTATTTAGTGAAATTAGACATGTGGTGATGTTTCTTCCTCAAGAGCTTTGCTTTGTCTCACAAAAAACTCTAGCGACAAGCATGGGAAATGTCCCATTGTGTTGTTTGTTCAAGAAACTAATAGTGTCACCTCACACAACAACATTGTGCTACTTTTATACATGGCCTAACAGAGACAAACTCATTTTATATTCTCTTCAGATTTTACCTAACAAATTTTTAATTACTTTGAAGAAGATATTGATATTTATTGGTGAAACAAACATCAAGGTTAACCAAATAATATCTACGTGGGCTAGAAAAAATGACTCAGAAGTTAAAAGCACTATTTCTTCTTACAGAAGACCCAGGACTGATTCCCAGCACTCATATGACAGTCCACAGCATTCATAACTCCAGTCCTAAGGGATTTGGAATGCACCAGGCACCTACTTGGTGGTACACAGACATATATGTATGAAAAATAGACACATACATAATCAAATAAATATTTCCTGGAACTGTAATTACAGGAAGCTGTTGTATGGATTCTGGGAACCAAACCTGGGTCTTTTACAAGAGCAGCAAGTTTCCTTAGTAAATGTGCTGTCTTTTCAACATCTGAATTTACAGTTTTAAATGCAATTTTCTTTAAGCATGCCAGGTAAATTGCATCTCTAGCTTTTCATTTGTGGGTTGGATATTTTACAATAATTAAAAATTTTAAAACTCTATATGTGACAGTAACAACAATAGAAATAAATGCAAATATAAAGAGGTAAATAAGTGTGAAAAACTAAACAGGTACTTAGCCAAAGAATATACATATAGAAAATTAGTCCATTACAAGATATTACCACAAACAACTAGAATGATAATAAAATTTATAATACTAATAAATGCTTCATGTCAACAAGGAATCAGAAAAGTCAAAATTGTACATTTCCAGTACCAACAAAAATTGTAGGTATTTGTAAAACAATTTTATTATTTTATAGAAAGTTAGAGATCCAGTTACACATTCCTTGAAAACTTCATACAAATATACATTGTATCTGCATTATATCTATGCCACTCCTTTCTTCCAACATCACTCAGTCCACCCCAACATACATCCCTCCAATCCTCATATCCTCTTTGTATGTATATAACTCAATATATATATATATATTTATATATATTTAATATTTATATATATATAAAACACTAGTGTTGTGCATATGCACATGGATGTGGAGTCATATGCATAGGAATCTGACAGTAAACACTACATAAAGAAAAAGTAACATTCGCTAAAACAACAGCCTCCAACTCGCAATATTTCTTTATTAATGTACATTTACATTAAAACAAACTTTTTAAAAATTTTTATTTATTTTTATTTTATTTGCATTTGTCTTGCCTGCATTTGTGTGTGTGTGTGTGTGTGTGTGTTGTGTGTGTGGTGTTTGTGTGTGGTGTGTGTGTTGTGTGTGTGAGAGAGAGAGAGAGAGAGAGAGAGAGAGAGAGAGAGAGAGAGAGAGAGAGAGAGAGAGAGAGATTGGAGTTACAGACAGCTGTGAGCTGTCATGTAGATGCTGGGTATTGAGCCTGTGTCCTTTGGAAGAGTAGTGAGTGCATGTAACCACTGAGCTGATTCTCCAGCCCCAAACCTTGAACTTATTTGACATAAACTATACTTATTTGTGATGTATCACATCATTTCAATAAGTACACATACAGTAGAATGGCTAAATGATGATAGTTGACTATAAAATAAATCTGTTTACAAGGAGCTTGCAATTTATTCACCAATTAGAATTCTAAGCCAAAAAATATAGTATACTAAAGTAGGTAGAAGATATTTAAATTAATAAAAACTAAGGTTGAATTTTTAAAATTTATGCTGAAACATTATTAGTCATTCTGTTTTACAAATACTATATTGTATGTAATCTTAATGCCGACAGCTGACATCTGAACTAGTTACAAATAGTTTTGTTAGAACAAAAAAAATTCTGAATGTATAGATTTTTGCTAAATTTGAATTAATCGAACCTTGTGAGACTATAATGCTTATACTGATTAAAGAAATAACTCTTAACAGAAAATGTGTCCTTATAATCTCCCAAGAAAATTTATCAGATTTGGATTTTTAATGTAATTTTTATACCAGGGATGAGTAAATGCAGTTTGTTACACACACCATATACAGCAATATAGTAATAATTTACTTACTTGAGGACTGGAAATCCCAGGTGCTATGAGCACTGTGACTTGGCCATGCTGTAGTGAGTTGCTGAGAGAGTTGCAAAGAAAATCAGAAATCTGTGCTTGAAATTCTGGACAGTGCAGATCCAGGCTTTAATATGCTGCTTTTGTAACCTCAATATTCTTGATCATTTTTTCATTAAAGTTGTGTTTTGTAAGAAGGGTCATTTGGAATCAGTAAACACAGAGTAAATATTTGATGTCTTTTGCATACTCCCAATCTTAGCAATCATGTCTTTTTAAATTTTTATTTAAAATAAAACAATCTTATTTTACATACCAATCCCCCATCCCATCCCCACCCATTTGCCAGGAAGGGCGAGGCCTCCCATGGGGCATCATCAAAGTCATATGGAGTCTTCATGATGCCTTGTTAGCATTACGGTCATTGAAATACAGAGGAAGGCTTATGAGTATCCTGTCAATGATGGCATAAAATGACAGTCCTTAAAACTAAGGATTCTATTTCAACAAGAAACAGATTTAAAGATAGATAGTCATCAATTGTAAGCAACACAAGTGATCAAGGAACAGTGTAAAGTGTTTTCTCATTCAGACTGTTTCCCTTAGGAGAATTATTTATTCTAATAGTAAAGACACAAGAATATAAAAGAAAAGGAGTTAGCTCATAAACCATTCTTGATAATAAACTGAAATCTAAGAGTATGAAAAAATACGGAAATATAATTAAATAAATTTAATCACTTTGCTTAGTTTTCAGCAGTACTAAGGCAAAATACATTTTCACTGATGAGCTCTGAATTACAAGATGATTTGAAAAATAATTATCATGTATTCATTTGGCTAAGTGATGGGTTTCATAATGATATTCACATTTGAGTAATATACATTTAAACATTTTCACCCTATTATTAATACCTTCCCCATTAGTATGATGTATAAATGCCCAAGTCCATGTAAGAGAGAAAATATATGAAATGTATTTTCTCAGTCTACCTTATTTCATAAAATATAATGATCCCTTGTCTGACATATTTTTATATAAATAATGTATTATTATTGGCTGAATAAAACTCCATTGTGTTTTATAATTTTCTGTTGTGACATGATCTTTTTGTACACTGTGAAGATGTTTCTTTGCTGAGTTGCTTTCTTATTGGTTTAATAACATGCTACATAGCCATTAGCTAGGCAGGCTGTAGAGGCAGGACACCCAGACACAAAGGACACTGGGAAGAAGAAGGGCAGGGTTACCAGGAGATGCAGATGGAGCATGGCATGTTGAAGGACAATTAAAACCAAGAGCCATGTGGCAACATGTACATTCATAAAAATGGGATAATTTAAGTGGTAAGAGCTGTATTAGTCACAAGCCTAAGCTATAACCCAGCTATTTTAGTTAATAATAAATCTGTGTCATTACTGGGGAGAAAGGAGTCCTAAAATGTCCAAGTACAATTTTCTATACTCAATAATCATTTGATGAGTACCTATGATGTATCCAAAGTTAGATATTATGAATATTTTCACATTAAATAGGTTGTGTTTTTTCAAGTAATAATTTTTAGCTGCCAAAGAGATAAACAATTTTGACAGCAGGATTGGGAAGGAGTTACAGGAAGGGAAAGACTATGATTAATAATATATAAGCATGTATATACATTATTTAAATTAGAAATAAGCCTGCTTCACATGTCAATCTCAGCTCCCTCTCCCTTCTCTTCTCCCCTGCTCCCCTACCAGCCCACCACACCACCACCCCCCCTAACCCCCCCAACCCCCCCACCCCGCTCTGCTCCCCAGGGAGGGTGAGGCCCTCCATGGCAGATCCCCAAAGTCTTTCATATTATCCCAGGTAGGGTCTATGCCCTCTCCTATGTTTCCAAGCTGAGAAAGCATCCATCTACGTGGAATGGGCTTCAAATTTTGATTCTTATGCCAGGGATGAATACTGATCTGCTATCAGAGGCCCCATAGATTTCTGAGGCCTCTTCACTGACACCCACCTTCAGGTGGTCTGGATCAGTCCCATGCTGGCCTCCCAGCCATCAGTCTGGGGCCCAAGAGCACCCCCTTGTTCAGGTCAGTTGTTTCTGTGGGTTTTTCCAGCCTGGTCTTGACCCCTTTGCGCTTTATTTCTCCCTCTTTGCAATTGGGTTCCAGAAGTTCACTTCAGTGTTTAGAAATGAGTATCGCCTCTGTTTCCATCAGCCACTGGATGAAGGCTCTAGGATGGCAAATAAGGTAGTCATCATCTCATTATCAGAGAAGGGCATTTAAGGTAGCCTCTCCACTATTGCTTAGATTACCAGTTGGTGTCATCCTTGTAGATCTCTGGAAATCTCCCTAGTGCCAGATCTCTTCTCAAACCTATAAAGTATCCACTATTATGATATCTCTCATCCTGCTTCCATGGACTCAACCTTCCGGCTCCCCCAATTCCTCCTCTTCTCTCCACTTCCCCACCCCTCTTTCTCCCAGCTCCCAATCCCTGCCACCATGATCCCAATCCATTCAGGAGATCATGTCTCCTTACTCTTAGCGTACTTCCTGTTCCCCAGTCTCTCTGGCTGGCGGTGTGGATTTTAGGCTGGCAATCCCCTGCTCCATGTCTAAAATCCATATATGAGTGAGTACTTACCCTGTTTGTCTTTTTGTGACTGGGTTCCCTCACTCAGGATGGTTTCTTCTAGTGCCATCCATTTGCCTGCGAATTTCAAAATTCTATTTTTTTTTCTGCTGAGTAGTACTCCATTGTATAAATGTACCACATTTTCTCTATCCATTCTTCAGTTTAGGGGCATCTAGGTTACTTCAAGGTTCTAGTTATTACAAATAATGCTGCTATGAACATAGTTGAACAGATGTCCTCGTTGTATGAATGTGCGTGCTTCTTTTGGGTATATGCCTAAGAATAGAATTGCTGGATCTTGTGATAGACTGATTCCCATTTTCCTGAGGAACTGCTATACTGATTTCCAAAGTGGCTGTACAAGTTGGCACTCACACCAGCAGTGGAGGAATGTTTCCCTTTCTCTACATCCTCTCCAGGGTAAGCTATCAAGAAGGTATCTCAGAGTTGTTTTGATTTGCATTTCTCTGATGGCTAAAGATGTTGAGCACTTTCTCAAGTGTCTTTCAGCCATTTTAGGTTCCTCTATTGAGAATTATTTGTTTAATTCTGTACCCCACTTTTTAATTGGATTGTCTGTTCTTTTGGAGACCAGCTTCTTGAGTTCCTCATAAATTTTTGAAATCAGCCTCTGTCAGATGTGGGGTTAGTGAATAACTTTTTTCAATTTTGTATGGACTGTCATTTTGTCTTGTTGACTGTGTCCTGTTTAACTAAAAAGAATACAATGAGGAAATATTTAAAACAGCATAAAATGAAAAATAATCATTTTAATGTATACAATGAATGGTATACATTAAGTTGGTATAATCATCCTGTATTATCTTTTGTTAATATTTTAAAATTTACATTATTTTACCCTATTGTTTAATTAATTTATCTATTTATGTGTGTGTTCATGCATTTATGAATACATGTGTGCGTACATGCACCATGGACCATCCATGGAGATCAGAAAACAACTTGTAAAAGTTAGTTCATTTACCTTGTGGATTGAGGGCATCAACCTTATGTTTAGGTGTGATAGTAAGGACATTTCCCATCTGTTGCATTTTACTATTTTTCATTGCACACTGTAACTTAGAAGTTCTGGAGCCTTCTCTGCCAATGGGAGGTTATTGAGTGTTTGTAATGCAACTTCCAGTAATTCTTTCTGGATATATATGGAACAGGAAAGTGACTCTGTTTTCATTCCAATGCTGATCCTGGGATCTCATCTTCAGCCTGGGAATATTCCTTTTTATGACTCTTCCATTACACCTCAAGAATTAGAAGAAATCCTGGATGGAAAAAGTCGCACTTCGTCTTTATGTTCACTTCTCTTTCACTTTGTTGAGATTTTAATTATGAGTTGACCATGCCAGGATTTTACTCCTACCTTCTCTTGATGAAATTGTCTGGTAAAAGAAACTGTTTAAATATAGATACATCTCAGTAGCCTAATTTATGACAGGCCATTTATTTTTAACTATCTTCCATGAAGTAACTTTGTCTCCCTAAATGCTAACCAACTTTTCCTAGAAATATAGTTGTCAGAAGGTCTCATCAAAGTAAATTTTGTGCATAAACAGCATTTTAGTTTGCCATTACTTGAAGGATAGATGGGGAATCTGTTATAGGCTAATTACTATGCACTATGCTCAAAATTAATTAAATTGTGTCATAGAGAAAGTTCCATTACATAAATCTCATGAGTATATATCATTGTAAAGACATTTGCTTACTTAAAAAATGATATATGTGGAATATGTATCTAAAATTGTCCAAAGTAATAGAAACTCCCCCCAAAAATACTTGAAAATAAATCTCTCCTTTTGTAAGGACATTAAACAAATGGTGTACACTTCAATAAAATTTTGATTACCAGCACAATGTTCAGTAACCACTTCTGCTTATGTATATCTCATACCTGAAAATGTATACTCTTTGAACAGCTCATCATTACCTATACCACCAGCCTTTTGAAACCTGTTGCACTCTCTTCTCCTATGAGCATCTCTACAAGTATAACATTAGAGAAGTCAAGCAATATTTTTCATTCTGTGGTTTATGTCCTGAGATACTTAGCACCAGTGGATGAAGTTATGACATAAAAATGAAGGCGCTACTGACAAAGATTACAGAATGTTTTATTATGAAATTAATGACAAAAAATATAGTACTTGAATACAACAAACCAGTAATTCTCCATAGTTTGTACTAGAATTGGATCCAGGACAACAATGACTTCATCCAAGTTGAAATATATCTTCTTGTTTATCTAAAGATAATATTTAATATTATTCCTTATGACTAGTCATAAGGGAAAAGTCCAATCTAAATGGCTTCATCTTATATGGGAAAATATGGAAGAAAAACTAACAAGATATCTTAGGAGAGATCATGCAATTTTGAACTGACTCCATATGTCTTACTTATTTTATTTTGCACAATGTCTTTATATTCCTCTATATTGGTGCAAACTACATAAATTCATTCTTATACAAATTGTTAGTACTCTACTGTACTTATGCAATATCTTATTATCTATTCATCCACCCTGGATATTTGGGTTGTTTCCATATTAGTTATTGTGAAAATATGCTGTAATAGCACATGATATATCTCTTCAAAGATATATTTCTTTGAGATGCTAATTTGAATTTGATAGTTCTGTTATTTTATTTTGAGGAGAATCTCCAGACACTTTTATAATCATGCTGTAACGTTTTATGCAAAAATACTTAAAGATTCTGATTTTTCTTCATCCACACCAAATTAATACACACCTATAAAAGGGTCATCTGTATAGATCAGAGGTTATATCTCATGATAGTACAGATGTGACCATCTCTTATAATTAATGATATTAAACATATTTTCATATATTCTTTGCCATTTATTTGTAATCATAGGAAATTATATTTCTAACCACAAACATCAAGTGCCAAGTTGGATACCATAGCTGTGACAAATTAATTTTATGCTGTACACAACATGAGAAAACATACAAATAAATAAAACCAGGGAAATGCAAGAAAATATTTGTAGCCCGTATATCAGATCTGGCATTAAATTACAAAATTTAAGTGTCTTTATGACTCAATAATAAAACACCAATTTGGATGAAAATGAGCAAATGACTTGAAAGTTATTCCAAAAACATTATCAAATATTAGTTTCATATGTTAAATAAAAATACGTGAAAATATTTTACTTTTGCTCCTTAAAATATTTAATTGAGGCCGTGCATTGGTGGCGCATGCCTTTAATCCCAGCACTCGGGAGGCAGAAGCAGGCAGATCTCTGTGAGTTTGAGGCCAACCTGGTCTCCAGGGCAAGTGCCAGGATAGACTCCAAAGCTACACAGAGAAACCCTGTCTTGAAAAAACCAAAAAAAAAATTAATTGCTGTCATAGTTAGAAAAACTCTTAAGATTATACAATTTGATAAAATTATCTACAGAATTCTAGACATACACTGTCCTTACTTTTCTTCATTTATTTATACACCCACATAAATGACATATAATATTCTAGGGTGGTCACCCTAATCCTTCACTTCTACAGCCATCACTTGTTTAGATGTTGTCCTCATAGTCCAATGAAGGAGAATGATATACATATAGATTTAATACTGAGTAAAATATTATATAACAATATCCAACCTTTGGGTACATTGAATAGTTTAAATTATTAATAATTTAAATCTAGGACAAAATTCTAATGTTAAACTCTAAAACCTTTAAATATATCACTAAAATAGTTTCTTCCATACTGGTTGAAGAACAGATATACTTCAAAGCTATCTGAAGGGTTTTGTTGAGAATGTATTTGCCACAGTCACGCTCCCATCTCTTCTAATTTGATTTGTTCTCCATCACACCTGGGATACAAGGCAGCTTTGTCCATACAAAGTAACAGTGTAATCTTATTGAACCTCAAATCATGAGCTGAATGTGTTCATAAAGCAGAAAAACATGGTCATTTATGTTGTCATATGAGTTCTATCAGATATTGCCATCAGTCAAATCACAAGCTGTAAACTTTCCAAGAAATATATCAAAGTTTTTTTTTAAGTTTTGTCCAAGTTCTATTCTCTGGAAGAATTCTGCTTAAATTGTTCTTTTGCTTGCAGCAGCTGACTAACAGAGAGCATATACAGCATTGGATTAAACCCAGATGTAAGGCTGTGCAATGTCATAGTAATAGCTTACTAACATTGTCATTCTTACCTTGCTAGAGAGAAAAATCAGTAAAAAAAAATTCTGAATAAGAAACATGGAGGGAAGTGTCTGGTATTATCACTTGCCATCAGTATCACTGTCTAGTGAGCATACAGTAATGGAAAAATAAATAGTAACAACTGACAGGCTCTTCAACTTCTCTGACTTGCACAATAATATATCAGGAACACAATAAAAGAAATTGAAGCAAAAGGTGATAGGGAATGGCAAATAGAGTAGAATTTGACTACATTTTATAGATTTTCTTACTTTGAGTTGTATTATAGCATCTGGCAAAATGATTTTACTATACCCTCACATCGTACATGACAGAATACCTGCAAGAAACTGCTCCTCTGTTGTCCTATCATACACTTGGCATGCAATCTTGACTTTATTTTATTACAAACTGAACTTTGCTTCTCATGATCCCCGTTCTCAGCCACATATAGATACCTCAAGATGTTGGATTCAGAGAACTGCTCTACTTACCAGTTTTCCAGTGTCACCTGTACCAGAGATATTTAAATACAGCTAATTTGATTGGCATGAATATCATCATGGACTGCACTTTTGACAGGCAATTGGTAATACTTGCCTTTCAGTCATACTATTATCTCAGTTGTGTATGGATGATACTAATGTACCAATTAGAATTTTCTTTATAAAACAAATTTGCATGTCTAGACATCCCCCCACATCTTTGTAAGGTGCATTGCCCTCTTCTCTCTGAGATCTATACCCAATAAACATAAATGCTACTGCATAGTTGAAGACTGTAGTTGTACAAGGAATAGAAAGATGGTAGTTAAAGGAAAAAATGGCAAGCATTTCTATTTCTTTGTTTCTTTGTTGTGAGATTCGACATTGGGCAGCAAACATAGCAAAACTACTGAGAGGAAAACTTCAAATATCTTTAACACACAATATATTATTTGAAATGAGGAAGTATTTTATTTTGTTCTTTTTTTAATGTTTTCTATTGTATTGGTCTTTTTTTGTTTTCTTAGAAAGAACTCAAATTTGGATGGGTAGGGATGGGGAGGGGATCTGAAACAACATGTGGCAGTAATGGGGGGAGACTATGATCAAAATATATTTAAAGTTCAATTTTTTAAATAATAAATATAAATAAATGTTTTGAAGAAAAAGAAAAGAAAAGAAAAGATGCTAGTGATATGCCTAAAATGCAGTATATGCCTGAATGCTTTTTAAAAAATAACTCCAAGCAAGTATGCTATTAAAATACAAAATGTAAGACTTAAGTTGATTTAATTATTCCAAATTTTAATAAAAATGATATCACTGTGTATCTCATAAATATGTATAGTTATAAAATGAAATGATAAATTTTTTAAAAATATCTAAGGGAAGTTTTTTGAGTATACCATGTGTCCTGATACACTGCCTTTTCTGAGTCTCACCTGAATGACACATATGAACCTATTTTTCCAGACAGGGCTCCTCTAAAATGTGGTCTCCTTGATGAGAATAAACTGGAAGCAACTGGCACAGGAGCCATAGGGGCATAGGACACTATATGCTAGTTTCCTTTTGAAGGATCTCTGGGGACAACTGAATACTTAGCTACAAGGCATCTACTGTGAACCACCCAAATCATTTCTCCTGGAAATGATGCTAGAAATTCTAGTAAGTATAGATGTTTTTCAGAGACCTCAAGAAAATTAGAGCAACTCACCACCATAGCACCTATAGCAAAGCCACAATAGAAAATAAAAGTAAAACAAATAGCACTGATTTCAGTCATTTAGAAAGGTACACATTCCATCAAAGATGAAACTAGTCAAAAATGGGCCAGGGTTAAAACATTTTGATTTTATTATTTGCCATTTAGCATGGCCGCATATTCAAACTGTTATTAAAGAATTTTCATATTTTTTCTATTATTATAGTTTATTAATGAAGAATATTATTGGAGAATAAAGGACAAGAACAGCATTCCATTGAATTACTCTTTTAAGAAGAATTGTCTTTTGTTGTCTGATGATTATGGTGGGAACATTAGGACTCACCTTTGCTGAATGAGATTCTGTAGATACAGTATTTACCCACTCCCATCTCCATTCACACCCTGGCTAATGGTGACTTAAGTCTCAGCCTGCAATTTGGATCAGCTCCATTTAAAGTAAGATGTCTTTACACTCTCTTGTTTCTATCAGCCTCAGAGTGATATTTGAATGAAATGTCTAGTCATCAGATGGCTAAGGTTTGGAAGTCAGTAGGAACTGCTTGAATCCTTGGGAAAGGATGCTCTTGAAGCAAAAGGGTGACTGCTTTACCAGGCAAACAGAGGGAAGTAGTAATTTTACCCAGAAATGGTTTCTTCATAAAGTTAACACAACGAAGGGAATCACTGACTGTAGTCTCTGCAGTAACATTCCAGAGTTTATTTTTTACAGAAGAAAGTTGTTTATTTCAGAATACAAGCTCCACATTTAGTACAAAATACAGAAACTGGCACAACACAGGAGGTTAAAAAAGCTGTTCTGCTGTAATAGTGTAATTTGTTTTGTGGCCATTAAATGAGAATGCTGGGATTTTAATTCCACTATTTGGTTTCCAGCATCTACTATAATTAATTTTCTCTTATTTTGTTGCTATAGAATCAAATGGAAACTAATGATGTGGAACCCAGTGTTGTCAAGGCTGTGATGAGCTTCATCTACGAGGTGGGGAAGCGCCTCCATCTGACAATGTGGCAGATGACTTGAGTATTCTCTAGCAGTGCCTGGGTCCTATGCCTTTTGGCAATGTTCTGCTTGAATTAGACCACCTAGGGATTGCAGTTCCCAACCAAAGCTGTTTTAAATCTTGCCTTCGCTTGCATCTGTGCTTCTTTGTCAACTCACAACATACCAGTATTCTTTGAGTCTATGCCCTTTAAGCGAATTTTTAGGAATTACCAATAAAGAACACTATAATGGATGTTTCAATGTTTCTGTACAGTCACATTGACATGAAATGAAGTTTTAATTGAAATGAAGATTTAAAATTGCTATAAATACCAATTGGTTAGATTGTTTGGTGTTTTGAAGACTAGATTCTTGAGTTCTTTGTATATTTTGGAGATCAGCTCTCTATCAGATGTAGGTTGGTAATCCTTTACTTTATGTCTAAAATCCACACATGAGTGAGTACATACCATGGTTGTCGTTTTTGTGATTGGGTTACCTCACTCAGAATGGTTTCTTCTAGTTCCATCCATTTTCCTGAAAATTTCAAGATTCCATTGTTTTTTTTTTTTTTTTCACTGAGTAGTACTCCATTGTGTAAATGTACCACATTTTCTCTATCCATTCTTCGGTTGAGGGGCATCTAGGCTGCTTCCAGTTTCTGGCTATTACAAATAGTGCTGCTATGAACATCGTTGAACAAATGTCCTTGTTGTAAGAATGTGCTTCTTTTGGGTATATGCCTAGGAGTGGAATTGCTGGATCTTGTGGTAGACTGATTCCCATTTTCTTGAGGAGTTGCCATACTGATTTCCAAAGTGACTGTACAAGTTGGTACTCCCACCAGCAGTGAAGTGTCCCCCTTTCTCCACATCCACTCCAGCATGAACTGTCATTGATATTTTTGATTTTGGAAATTCTGACAGGAGTAAGATCTTATCTCAGAGTTGTTTTGATTTGCATTTCCCTGATGTCTAAGGATGTTGAACAATTTATGTGTCTTTCAGCCGCTTTAGATTCCTCTATTGAGAATTAGGAATTCAGAGGACATGAGAGAGCAGAAAGGTTGAGTCATGGGAAGAATAGATGATAACAAGAATTGAGATATCATAATAGAGGGAGACATTTTTGCTTTACAGAAAAATCAGGCACTAGGGAAATCTATGGAGATCTACAAAGATGACACCAGCTAACAATCTAAGCAACAGAGGAGAGGCTACCTTAAATACCCTACCCTGATAATGAGATTGATGACTAACTTATTTATCATCCTATAGCCTTCATCCAGCAGCTGGAGGAAGTAGACACAGACACCCACAAGTAATCACTGAACTGAACTGGAACCCAGATTCAGAGAAGGATGAGTGAAGAGCAAAGGGGTCCAGACCAGGCTGGTGAAACCCACAGAAACAGCTGACCTGAACATTGGGGAAATCTTGCTCCCCAGACTGATAGCTGGAATACCAGCATGGGACTGATCCAGACCCCAGGAACATGGGTTTCTGTGAGGAAACCTCCAAAATCTATGGGACCTCCTGTAGAAGTTCAGTACTTCTCCCTAGAATAGTTGTGGACTTTGGGAGCCCATTCCATATAGAGGAATACTCCCTGAGCCAAGACACACGAGGGTGGGCCTAGGCCCTATTCCAAAGGATACAATAGACTCTGGTTACACCCTAAGGAAGGCCTCACCATCCAGGGGGAGCAGAAAGGATATGTAGTAGATAGGTTTTTAGTTGGTGGGGGGTGGTATGGGAGGATGGATGGGAGAAGGCAACTGGGATTATCATGTAAATCAATCCTATTTCTAATTCAAATTTAAAAAGTTTTAAAAAAATAAAGAATGAGAAAAATAAAAAAAGACAAAAAACTTACCAATTGGTAGACACTAAGTTCTAGCTGATGACAAGATTAGATAATTATATCTGTGTTTAAATTATTTTACATGATGTTACTTAATTTCTCAGGAAAAAAATAAATTTAAATGACATAATCTTAATACTTCCTGAAAGTGCTGAACAGACACCATATCAGCCTGCTCGGTCTTCTGTTAGAGATCAGGCCTCAATTTCAGGTTCCTGAGACTGAGAAAGCATTTTGGAGAAATCTCCAGCATCCCCAAGAGGAAGGAGCAGGCCTGGTGCATGCAGTACTATTCCAGGGCAGGCCTGAACCAGTCTCCACAGTCAATCATCTCAAGGTGATAAACAAATAAAGACAAGGCCTAGGACTTGTTCAGGCCAGTCCAGAAGTGGATGTGTCTCCCTGAAAAACCACCAACTAACTCTAGCCAATTAAAAGTTACTAACATGATTCCTACATGCTTAAGCCAATCTTATCTGAGATGAGTTCATTGTAATAGGGCCTCCCCTTTGCTGTGCTTAAAAGGAGCCTGTGAACTCCTCTCGGGGTAGTCACCATCTTGCCTTTGTGTATCATGGTCAGCTCCAGTTGACTGGGATAATAAATGATCTTGCTAATTTCATATGTGAATGGTGGTCTTTTGTGGGACCTCCCCAAGACCTTAACACCTGTGACTTTAGAAAATAGAGACATCTTTGTTAGGTGAAAGTGAGAGCAATTCAGAAAGTGAATCTTCCATCAGGAGAAAAACACAGGTGAGAATTCAGTGAATTGATGAAAATCTTTTTCCAATGCTAATTTTTGTAGACAGCAAAGACAATATCAAAAAAATACAAACTTAAAAGAAAAAAGTATCTAATAAGAAGAGAAAATTGATATATGTCCCAAAGGATTTTCCCGAGACCTGAAAACCTTAAAGATTAGGAATCCTCTTACAACATCCTTGGAAATTATCACATCATTCTCAAAGATGACTGCACTGCAGAAGTTGGAGCTGCAAAGGTATATGAAATAAGATTTGTGGTTTGCTGTGCCTACATGAGGGAGAAATGGGGCAGTGGTGGGGGGACTACTCCAATGCAAGAAGAGAGTCTTGCCAGAGAGAAGAGCATGAGAAACTATCAGTTTGGAGAAAACTGCAAGAGAACTGTATAACTGAAAGCCGGTGAGAGACAAAACAATTCTACCTACCAGGAAGGAATCAAGGCTGTCAGAGAAGGGGTTTCAGTATGTCTTACCACAAATAGTCTGGAACATGCATGGACTTTATGCTAAACAAGATGGAAGGGATTGGCAATGTTTAGATACACAAGTTGCAATATCAAATGCAAAACTCACTAAGATCATTCACTGAGTGAGGAGAAATATTTGAAAGCAGATTGTTTTGTGAGCATAAATCTGAGTTATAAAATATATGTAATAATCTTCAGAGTTTAGGAATTACAACAGAGCAATGGTGCTTGATAACTTTATATTGATGGGTAAGGAGTTGATTCATCCAAGATTCTTTGGAAAATAAAGCCTAAGCAATTTCCTCAAGATTGGAACATTACAACCTTCATGGATCCATTTAAGGCAGAAAGTAACCAACTCAAAATAGCCAGGAATTCCCTGAATATGACTAGAGTCGCTACAACTCTCTATCCTGAAAATAAACAATGAGAAATTCTAAGGATTCCTCTCAGACAAGCCAAGCTGCAAAGAAAATTCTATGATGAGAAAAGCTGCAAACAAAAAGCAGAAACTAGTCCAACATCCTGAAAAAAGCAATGCTAGGGGAAAATGCAGACCAACTGACTTACCAAGAAATAATACTCCCAACCTGTTGATCTTCTACAGTATGCTCCATATTTCCCACGATTGTGAGCGGTCACCCAACTGTAATGTGCTTTAATAATTAAACTCTCTTTTAGTTATTTCTGCCCCTGTGTATAACTCTTCATCCATATCCCTGTAAATAACCCCAATAAAACTCATTGACCCATCAAATCGGGCTTTGGTGTTATAGGCACATTGAACTGTCATGGCTTCCTTATCTAGGGTGAGTAAAGAGGTGAGATACATCCCAGGAAAAGTTTTGTCATATAACATAGAATAAAAAATACAGACTATTCATATTGGGTACTAGATTCCAGATAAAAGACAGTGAAGGGACTTAGAATGAATTGAGAAAAGAAAGGAGCCACTGTAAATAATTTTTTCAATAACAACATCACTCACATTTATCTCTGCAGAGATAAATCACCATCTTGTGGTCTCCTCAGGGTGTTGAATATGTGTGTAACATAAAAGTTGACCCTCTATTCATATATACACATACATACATATAAAATAATAAATGAATAAATAAATAAAAGTATAAAATTTTGACATAAAAAGGTTAAGGAAACTGAAGCTTCATGATTCCCAATCAGAAGTCATGTCAGAGCAACTATAAACCTGGTTACCAGCCCCGGAGCCAGACATTTAAACATTTTATGACTATATATTCACTCGGTTTTATTGTTTCCAAATTTTATGAGAAGTCACAATCTATGTTTTCTCTTTTATGCAATTATAGTTCAAAGACACACTTGACAATGATTGTTTTACTAAATTTCATCATGTGACCTAAGAATGTTCTCAAAACTTTCTTTCAAGTAAGAATTTATAAACCTCTGCAATTTTTAATAAATAATACCATTCATGGCATTATCAATGTTTCAAGGCATTAATAGCAACAACATTAAAACATAACTGCTGGGAGCTTAATGCCTGCTCATTCCCCACCAAAATATTTGACCACATGAAAATCACTGTGACTCCTTACAGCTCATTTATAAAAGATGATCTTAGACATACCAAGTAGGATATCAGGGGAGAGTACAGATAAAGAGAATTTAAGATCCGTCACACAGTAATTATTCATAATGCTGTTACAATTTTCTGACTAATTAAGTATCATTGTCAACTTAAGAGGATTGTATCTCATTTCTAAAATGTGCCTGTTCTCAAGAATTTGGCAGGCAATTTTATAGGCTCACTGAATAAATTTAAGAATCATATGTGACTGGGTAGGCCAAAGTATGATATAAATGACATAATTTACTTTCACAACAGGGAACAATAAGGTGAATCTTTTAAAGCAATATTGTGTAAGGAGAGAAAAAGATTGCTTTAAGTGAAAATCAAACATATCCTCCACTTAATAAGGACTGTATCATGAAAAATTCTAAAATATAAGAGATGGAAGGAAATTCCCAGATATCTCAAGTGGTAGAAATTTTCATTTGTAATCCTGGTAGACAGGACACTGTGCATGCAGTTGCTCAGGATAAAACAGTGGAACAATGGATAGAATCTTGAGCTCACACAACTAAAAGAAAAGCAGTGAGAAAGGTAAACACATTTTCAATATAAAATCTTTACTACTACATATTAAAATTTTATTCTTTGAAAAGTTCATAGAGCATAGTTGATATCTCACAGGACTTGTAACTGGGCAAGATTGAAGATATTTTTTCTCCTCCAGTAACAATATTAGCACCTCCTAGCACTGTGGATGCTAGCTAGTAGGAATGAAGATTCCAGTTGAGTAACAGAAAGACCTCTCAATTTTCTATGCTATAAGTGTATGGTGACTTCAGTAGGGTTGCTCATCAAGTTTTCTAGGTTAATCAATAGCATAGGCAATAGCTTGCAGAGTTTGGGGTGGTCTATGGGACTCCATAATTGAATGACTAAAAGTTGATATATTTATTATTTTGCTATTTTTGTTATTTTACTACATTAACTGGGGTATGCAAACAGATAAATATAAACAGTATTAATAACCTGACAACCGATAAAGATGTAATCTGTGGTAACGTCAGTGAAATTGATCTGAAAAGCAATTTAAGGCGTAGTATTTTCCTAAACTACTGAAATGAAGCTGATGTCAATGCAATTTCAGTTTTATAAAGACACTGACTGTAAACAGCAGGATAATGACCTAGGAGAATAAAGTTGAAGCATACATTCTAAAAGCAGAAATCACAAGAGAATCAAAACTATACAACTAGAAAAATTAAGAAATTAAAATATAAGGCAATGATTGAGATAGTGAAGGGAATTATAAGAAATACTAAACACAAATGTCAAAAATCAGAGAAATAATTCCTCCTTTCTGTGTAGCTGCTTTAAAACCAGACTCAAATCCCTATTTATTGGAGAACGACAAATGTGTTATAAATAAGATTGAACTGTGTGCTCTGCCAGTGATCAATGTTTGATTCAAAAGCACAAATATAGGCAGTGTGAAGGTTCAGATGATACTATGCAAAGATAGTTGAAGTATATATACTGCCTAGTAAAGATGTGAAGTCAAAAGTGTGACCAAACTAGGAAATTAAATGTTTCTAACCAAGGAAAGACCTTGATTAGTTATTTTCAATGGCAAATTAAATCAATTATTTGAGGGTAAAATAATACCAATTTTCTGAACTTCTTTCCAGAAATGAAAGCAGAAATAGTATCAGAGATGCCATCATTTCCCTCACAGCAAAATCAAATACATATTTGACATAAAGCTACATATGAATATTCCTCATGAATATGGATCAAAAGTCCTCAATGATACTAGTGAACAAAAAGTGGCAGTGTGCTGAGGCTTTACAGAGAATTACCAACTTTGTATTTCTAAGCAGTAGTTTAGTATATGAAAGACAGCAAAAGGTACATACCACATTAACAGCTTGGGAGAAAAGTTATAGGTAATCACATTTTTTTCTAAAATTTATTTTCATTGTAGTAAGCATATTTGATGTGATACCTACTAGTTAAAATAATACGGCATTATTCACTATAGACATAAGATTATAGAGCATATATCTATCACTATAGACTTAAGACTATAGAGCACACATCAGTAGTTTATCTTTATGCATGGGTTAAATAACATATGTCATATGTAATTTTCCTTGCTCTCTCACCAACCCCTCATAACTAATTGAGCTCTCTCATCCATGTTTATGGCTCTTCCCAAATGCCCTATTTCCCTTAGGAAAAAAGTATTTTCAGAATTCACCTGTGTCATTAGACATGGTAGAGTTTTGTTTATCATGTTTTTGTTTCTGTGTGTGCAAATTTGAGTGCATGTCTATTTGGATTCATACAAACCCATATGTGTGAGTGAAAGTTAGAGGCCAGCCTTGACTGTATTCATCACCTTCTACCTTGTTTGAGACAGGATCGGTTGTTATCCCCTTTGCTTTTAGTGCATCAGGCTATCTGACCTGCACTCTCAACTTTCTACGGGGCCACTAACAGTAGACTTACACATCTGCTTACGTGGGATTTGAGTACTAAATTTCAGGCCCCTCACTTGCACAGCAAATGCTGTACCCACTGAGTGAATGCTCTCATCCAGGATTTCCTTGATGGTAAAACAATATTACATCACCCATAGATGTTGGATTTTATGGCACATTTTTGGATGATGATCCAGTGATTATTTTTACTGCAGTCCCTCATTAGGTAAACAGTAGATGATCTGAAAAGCAGGTTGTTGGCTTTCTAAAGAAGGACATTTGTTATAATTTGCTTCTACATGGTAGGGAGACTGAAGGGGGAAAAAGACTCTGGAAGTGATGCTGGTAAGTATATGGGTCTCTTAGTTGATGACTCAGGACCATTTTATCTTTCAAAAGTTTGGGGCTTTGTTACATAACATCAAATGATGTTTCATTTAAATTTCTGCAGATCAGTTTATTTATATCAGCAGGATTCCATTGTATGCTGATAATGGTATACCCATTTCAAACTATGGAAACTGAATTATCATAGAAACCAAAATTACTTGATGATAAGAGCATGCAATTTCTAGTTACACAAATAATGTAGCACCATCTCCAGAAATTTGCCAAGTGGTTAGTGTTTAGAATTCATAAGCATATTTATTAACATGCTTATGGAGGCATAAAAAATATGAGCAAGTTGTGATTTGGGAAATAATGAAGTCAAATGGCAGATTCTCTAAACTTCACCATGATAATTGTAACATTGTTAGGGCCTGTACAGACTTCATTATGAAAATTTTCCTGTGAAAGATAATAAATATAATAAAGGCATCAATAGCCTCAACCACACTACATAACAGGACCTTCAAGCAGCTTGTCACATTGCATCAGCTTTCAGGAAGAGAATTGTATCTTCAGCTGTCCAATCCACTACAACCTTTTCATCCAGAAGAAGGAGCTATCCTCCTTTAGGTGGGTTGTTTCACCTCTCTTAACATAATCAAATCATTCATCACAAGAATATCAAGAAGCTAATCTAGATAATCACTCAGGTATGCTTGAAGCTTTTTCTTCTAGGTGGTTCCAGGTTGTCAGGTTAGTAATCAAAAATCCTCACAGTTATATATGAGAAATATCATGTGAATGAATTTATTTGAGACAGGCTTTCTATGTCAACAATAACTACTGCCATAATAAGAAATTAAAAACATTCACTTGTAATTTGTTACTGTAGTAATAGAGGTTGGGGTGAAAGTTTTATATAATTAAATGAAATATGCTACTGAACTTTATAACAATTAATTGTACATTACTTCCATAGACTTATTTAAATCTCAATTTATAACATAGAACAAAATTAAACCATACTCAAAGGCAATCATTTGTAGAATTAGAAATTTCTCTTTGACATTGAAATTCCATATGTAGCATGCTTTATTATTTGACATATATTCTTATAGCATTATTTGAATTAGTGTGTTACTTTTGTGAGAAGGAAAAAAGGAAAAAAAAAACTTTCAGCAATAATTCACTTCTGATTTTGATGGATTGACGTTTTATAGTAAGAAATCTATTATTGCTTAATATAGCAAATAAATGAATAGTTTAGCAATAAATGTGAGCCTGTCACTTCTCACTAAAATCTGTTTTTTAACTATAGACACCATTAAAACAAATATTTCTAGATAATCAAAATACCTTAGAAGTATTAGGGCTTGGAGCATATTATTTAGGTAAATTAACAAACTTATGAATGGTATATTATTATTCTTTAGGGTTTTTTCACAAAGTGAAAAACCAACTTCATATAATTTTGACTGTCAACAAGGATTTATATTATTATCTAATTATACTCTGAAAATACTGTGGATTTGCCACCTACTTTGAAGCTAAACACACAAAGCATTGTGACACAAACCAAGATAAAGAATCAACATTCCAAAATGTTAGAATTATTAAAAAAGATGAGTTGTTTAAGTGGGCAATTAATCTTTAATTTTAAGCTCAATATGACACTGCCAAGAAATTTTATTTTTGCCTCCTTGGAAACATCACTTTATCCTGAAGAAATTTTGCAAATTGCAGTTGGGAAATTCTTTATGACTTCATTTTGGAGTTTTGCTGTAAAGCTATACTGTATACAGGTAATCAAAAATGTTTGCATACTTTGGTATGAACTAATCAAAATACCCATTAAGCATGCTAACAAGCACACCTGTTATCATTAAAGGATTTATTCTCTAATTTTATATGATTAGCACAATCAAATTAAAAGGTGAAAACATGAGGATGGTACTCTATTAAGTATGAGTAATTTTTAGTGTAAATAGTGTTAGTTGTAGTAGAAATATAAATTACTTAAGAGTAGCACACTAACAGTATCTCCACCCATAAATACATTTTCAATGTCTGAAGGAAGGTCTTCTAAAGCATTTTAGTTTTCACTGAATTCTATGAATAGATAGACCTAAAATTTGAATGATACAATTTTCCAACATGGGTTCCAACTCCCTTCATTAAATTTAGAGTTTTGTAATATATACATTTATTGGTTCCCTTTCCCTACTTAAGAGATATCTGTCCCTTTAATTGTGTCCACATAGGCAATTATGTAGGGAAACAGTTTGTAGGAATTTTGTTTGTTTTCTTTGCTGTGATTTAGATGGACACTAATTTTTAAACACTGACAGGAGGGAGCAGTGTTGTTGAACTGCTTGCTTCATTTGCTCTTGCACCAGGTCTTAACAAGTAAGATAATCATCACCAGTATCCATTATCATGAAACTTTTTTTTTGAGGCAGAGTCTCTCATTTGGCTTGCACTGACTAGGTTGGAGGATCTGCAAATCTCAGTCACACACACACACACACACACACACACACACACACACACACACACACACACACTGTGTTTAAATAAAACACAAACATTTCTAAGTGTTCTTAAAACCAGGTCTATGATTGACACATCTAAAAATAAAACAGAAGGAAGAAGCAAGCATTTTTTCTGTCATAATGAAGTTTTATTTTTCCTCAATAATATATATAATTAATATATATAATTTTACCTTAAAACTGGAAGTTGCTTACTGAGTCTATTTCTATAAGTGAAAACAGAATAAACATAAATAGTTATAAAATTTTACAGAGGAGATAAAATTTGTAGACAGTTAAAGAATTGTCAAGGAATTCCCAAATCATCACTTTTAAGAGTTTCCTGTTTTCCTTCCAAAAATGGCCATTTCACAAGTGGACACAGAAAGGGTGGTGTTTTATTTTTATTTGGTATTTATTTCTAGTCTGTTGTGGGTGAGTCTGTTGTAATACAGATTTTGAGTATCTATACTAGTGTTAAATCAAGCCCAATTAATATAGAAACCTGAGCTGCTTGCTTGCTCTCAGCCATCCAGTGCTAACTGAATTGTAAGTAGTGAAGACCATGTCAAATGAGAGCTGCTTATGGCAAAATTTTCTTAATTTTAGGCTCTCAGAAATAAACCAATGTAAAATTTCTCACTTGTATTCTTGGACAGATTCATGAGAGCTTGTGAGCTTTGGAGTTCCCATGCAAAGCCGCACTTGGACATGGATTTAATTAACTGGAAGCACAGGCAAGCATTTGTGGTATGCTTCAAATGATCCTGATGAGAAGAGGCTAGTGAGAACTTGATGAATGATGATTACATGATTTCCTATCACTTGCAACTACAGCTTAAAACTTTTTGCCCTCTCTCTCTAAAATTCCATGATTTTGGCAAAAATAAAAAAAGAAGTTAAAATAATTCTTAAATCTATAATCACAAGGATGTTGCTGTTGATGAGAATGGGATTCTGAATGTGGAGCCGATAACGGCACACTATTGCTGATCATTACACAGTGAAAGTAAGCTAGGAAACCAACTGCTTTTTATGGGTTGCATTCATTACCAGAGAAAGTGATTTTAGCCATAGTGTCACGTAATGAGATTCTGGAAGTGCTGAGAAAAATCCCTTTGGTAGGCTGGAGATTGTAATAGCCTCAGAATTTGTTTCCTCAACAGACAACAAAGAAGGACTTACAGGAAGTGAAGGAAGGAGAACCTAACAGCATGGCAGTTCTCAGGAAATTGCTGCATGCTAGTCACCCTCAAGACATGTGGAAAGCTGTCCTTAACACAGCAATAGAAAGTATGTATACATTCTACAGAGATTGAAAAAGGATAAACAATAAGGATGTCTTGACTACTACATAAGAGTTTGAATGAATGCTTCTTTTGTGATTTTAGTTTTATTAAACTAAAAATGAGATAAAATGTGGTTGGCAATAGTAAATAAGGTTTATATCATTAGTTATAGATAAAGTAAGAAGAAGGTTCGTAAGTCAAAGTGGGAAGATTTTCATATATCATTTGTAATTTTGCAATGAGAATGTTGTTTTGTATTTAGAAATAATTTATTTTCTTACTCACACCCACTTAAAATATTCAAAAATAAGCAAATATAACAATAATATTTGCTATGTTATCATTAGGTTTAGATCTAGTCCCACTTAACATTTATGTCTAGTTTATATATTTTAACATTATGTCAAGTTATACATTTTGTGTTTGTTTTTGTTTTTGTTGTTTTGTTTTGTTTTGTTTTGTGAGACAGGGTTTCTCTGTGGCTTTGGAAGCTGTCCTGGAACTAGCTCTTGTACACCAGGCTGGTCTCGAACTCACAGATATCCACCTGCCTCTGCCTCCCAAGTGCTGGGATTAAAGGTGTGTGCCACCAACACCCAGCTAAGTTATACATTTTAGTAAAAAGTGAATAACACCAATATATTGATATAAGTGTATCATACATGTGATGATTAAAGATGAAGAATAAAGATTGCCCCTAATTAAAATCCAAATAAACATAATGTTGAACACTTTTGCTTCTAAGAAAAAATAGAGGAAATTGATTCCACATCTACTCAGAGTTTTAGTTTACTTAACATTAAATATGACTGACAAAATTAAACCAGAAACCATACTTAGGAACATAAATAATAATTATATATTGTAAATGTTTATATGTAAAAGCTATATGAGTACTCACTAATTGTGTTAGAAAGTACATGAGTCTGAGTAATTCATATAGATGACTTACATTTAACTTATAATTTTAGGGGAAGTTGAAACAATAGCTTTCTGTATTCATACTTTGATATTTATTAATTAGTTTTATTTTATTACTGATTTAATTTATGTATTGTTTGTTTTTACATTTTGCAATTATAGTGGAATTTACTTGTTATAAAATTTCTAATGGTCCAATTCTGTCTAGCAGTTATGCATTTGAATTTGTAATTTGTGGATCCAAGCATTTTCTCAAAAATTATCATTTCCCTTTTTCTTATATTATCATTACCATTTTCAAATGTGTAATTAATTTGGACCCAGATTCTAAACCTTACACACATGTATCATTGATCTAAAGTATTATCTTATAATATTACAGCTGCTCTGAGACACATTCTTTCTTGGATTTGTAGTGTTAATTATTTCTTATGATGTTTAAATTCCTCTTATACTTAGAATGTGATTAATGTGATTGAATTATTTCATATGTAATATTATCATTTATCATAATTGTATCAATTATGAAATTTCTCTGTTGAGAATTCTTTAGTCAAATATTTTAAATTATCATATTTTTTCTGTCGGCTTAGAACTGAGCACTCATATTTGTTTAGTGGCCCAAATTAGCATTTCCTGCTTGTATGTATAACAATTTTATCTTTAATGTGAACTTAGTAGATAATCACTAAATCTGTGTCTATGTAAATTATTTTAAGAACTGAATATATTATTCTAAATAAACCTATTGATTGATGTCTTTTGTGTTGCATAATGTCATATTTGATCCAGATTTTCATTTCTTACACTTTTACCAAAGATATCAGCCATTTTTTTCATTTGTTGGCTTCAAGAAAGCATAGCTAATTGCTCTTTAAAAATATTTTTTTCTAAATTTTGATTCTTTTTATTACAAAGGTATTATTTTGGTTTGATTTGGTTTTGGCGTGAGCTTTCTTGATGCACTTGTTCTTCAAATTATGGTTTTCTTATGCATTTATGTGTTTGCATTCTGAAATTTAAAAGTCTTCAGAACAAAATATCCTATAACTTTAGGACTATCTCCAAATGTTGTGGTGCATGAGTTTCAAGTTAAAAAAGACAAGTGAGAAAGGATGGGAAGGGAACAAATAGAGGGGAGTGCCACAATGTACACCAGTGTGTATGTTTCATAGTAAGGTGGTCTTTCACTTGTACCTTTTCAATACTGATGATGAATTTTCATTGAATTAATTACTTGTCAAATTCACCTTTCAACTACTATCTGAAGAGCCAAAAGGGGGAATGAGTGACACATTACAAATGCATGGATAACATGGCTTCTGCACATTAAAATATCCTCTAGATACATCAAGCATGCATAAACTACATTTCATGTGTCCACTTGGGACATTCGTTTTGTATATGGTGCCAAGATGTGCCTCTGTCTTTCATCCCCTGTCTAAGGCACCTTCTTATTGGTTTAATAAAGAGTTGAGAAGCAAATAGCTAAGCAGGAGAGGATAGGTGGGACTTATGAAGAGAGATAGTAAGTCTGGGAAAGATCTGTGGAACAGGAGAATTGCTATTTAGATGCATAGGAAATTGGACATACAGCACAGATGAGATAACAAGCCAGGTGGCAAAACATAGGTTAATATATTCAGGTTAATTTAAACTTTAAAAGCTAGTTGGGAACAAGCCTAAGCTATGTCAAAGCCTCCATAATTAATCAAAAGTCTGTATTCTTGTTCCATAGTTGGCAATCAAAAGGAAGACTTGCTATTGTGGCACATACCTTTGGATTGCCCAATCAGGTTGCATATACTTCAGTGTGGAAATACGAGACACAGTGAGGTGTTGCCCAGAGCAATATAATACTGAGATTTGTAGCTTTCCAAAAATGGGAATATGAACTCATATCTCTACTTACGATATGAAGATGAAGCCTGACTCATCTCTCATCATTTCCTACACCTTTTCACATATTGGCAAATGTTTACTTTATCAACTGTCCCTATAATACCTCTCAGAATGTCTTATAAATTTTTTATAAGAACATAAAATGGCATAGGATTTTAGAGAAACAATATACTATATAAGCATAAGAATTTCTTTTATCAGAAGGAACAGAAAACAGTCAATCATATTTTCATTTATTTTTTCAGGAAAAGTCATTAATATCATTGTGTGTATTTTCTAATCACTATATCTACTAAGATTTACTTGTTAAAGGACTATACCATGAAAATTGTACACATAACACATGGATATGAGGTATAAAATAAATTCCATGCAACATTAATTCTCCTCTTTTGGCTAAAAAATCTTGAGATTTGGGAATAAAAGATAAGAGTTTGTACGTAAAATTAAGTAAACATAAAAATTTTAATAGCTCTAGAGTTCTTGTTTAGTTTTTCAACCTCCCTACACAAAGGATGTAAAATTGTTTTCAAATAATTATTTAGTCTAATTGTTTTACTCTTTTTTATTTAGAAACTACCATTTTACATATCAATCCCACTGTTTCCTCTCCTTCCCATCCTCCCATGCCCCGTAACAACCCCCCAACCCACCCCTACACCTGCTCCCCAAGGACAGTGAGACCTAGGTGAGGTCTCACATCATTTAGGGGAGGGCCTAAGCCCTCCCTACTCAATGTATCTGGGCTGAAAGAGTCTCCCTCCATAGGGAATGGGCTCCCAAAGTCCATTTATGTACTACAGATAAATAATAGTTCCAGTGTTAGAGGTTCCATAGCCTGCCCAGGACTCCTAACTGGCATGCACATTCAGAGGGATTGGGTCACTGCTCCCTCTCTGAAACAGGATTCCTGGAGTTGGGCTGAGTGCTTAGCTGTGGATTTCTGCTTCTGCTTCCATCAGCTACTGGATGAAGGTTCTAGGATGGTATTTAGAGTAGTCATCCTTCTCATTATAGGGGAAGGGCATTTAAGGTATCATCTGCACTATTGCTTAGGTTCCTAGTTGGCATCACCCTTATGGATCTCTGTACAATTCCCTAGTGCCAGATTTTTTTAAACCTAGAGTGGCTCCCTCTACTGATGTGTCTCTTTTCTTTTTATCCTGTATTCCTCACCCCACTCAATCTTCCTGATCCCTCATGCTCTCCTCCTCTGTCCCCCTCTACCCTCTCTTTTCTCCTAACTCCCTCACGCCTCCCTGCATGCTCCCAATTTGTTCAGGGTAACCATGTAGGTCTCTCTTATGGTCATCCATGTTTCCTTGATTCTCTGGAGGTGTGGATTATAGGCTGGTAATTCTTTGATCTATGTCTAATATCCATATGTGATTGAGCATATAGCAGTTTGTCTTTCTGTTACTGGGTTACCTCACTCAGGATGGTTTCTACTAGTTTCATTCATTTGCCTGAAAATTTCAAGATTCCATTGTTTTTTTTTCCCTGAGTAGTACTCCATTGTATAAATGTACCACATTTTCTCTATCCATTCTTCAGTTGAGGGCCATCTAGGTTGCTTCTGGGTTCTGGCTATTACAAACAGTACTGCTATAATATAAATATAGTTGAACAGAGATCCTTATTATATGAATGTGTATCCTTTGGATGTATGCTTAAGTGTGGAGTTGCAGGAGGTTGAGGTAGACTGGTTCCCATTTTCCTGAGAACCTGCCATACTGATTTCCTAAGTGGCTGTATAAGTTTGTACTACCACCAGCAGTGGAGAAGAATCCCCCTTTCTCTACATCCTTTCCAGCATAAACTATTGTTGGTATTTTTCATTTTATCCATTCTAATAAGTGTAAAATGGTATCTCAGTGTTGATGGCTAAGTATATTGATCAATTTCTTAAGTGTTTTTAAGCCACTTTAGATTCCTCTATTGGGAATTCTCTGTTTAGTTCTGTATCCTACTTTTATTTTAATTATTTGGTGTTTCGGTGACTAGCTTCTTGAGTTCTTTGTATATTATGGAGATCAGCCCTCTGCAAGATGTGGGGTTAGTGAAGATCTTTTCCCATTCTGTAGGCTGCCAATTTGTCTTGTTGACTGTGACCTTTGTCTTACAAAAGTTCCTCAGTTTCTTGAGGTCCCATTTATTAATCATTGATCTCAGTGTCTGTGCTACTGGTGTCATGTTCAGGAAGCAGTCTCCTGTACCAATTACTTCGAAGGTATCACCTATTTTCTCTTCTAAGAGCTTCAGTGTGGCTGGATTTATGTTGAGGTCTTTGATCCATTTGCACTTAAGTTTTGTGCATGACTATAAATATGAATCTATTTGTAGTCTTCTACATGCCAGCATCCAGTTATGCCAGCACCATTTGTTGAAGACGCTTTCTTTTTTCCATTGTATACTTTTAGCCTCTTTTTCAAAAATAAGTTGTTCGTAGGTGTGTGGGTTAATATCAGGGACTTCAATTCAACTCCACTTGTCTACCTGTTTTTGTGCTAATACCAAGATATTTTCATTACTATAGCTCTATAATGGAGCTTGAATTCTGGAATGGTAATGCCTCTGACAGTTCCTATATTGCACAGGCTTGTTTTGGCTATCCTGGTTTATTTCTTTTGTATATAAAATTGCGTATTATTTTTTCAATGTCTGTGTAGAATTGTGGTGGGATTTTGATGGGGATTGCATTACACTTCTTAACAGGGATATCTGAGAACAGGGAAAGAAATGATTATCATACAACCTAGAGTCCCATTAGACTTAACTGAGCTCTTGTGGAAATGGTCACTGCAATAGTGACTCTTCAAGGCATATGTCTGCAACCAAATTTTATAGAGGACAGTTGTTCAAAACAGCTTTTGCAACTGTGACCACATTAGTGGCATATACAGTCTCTCTATAAAAGCAATCAAGCAAGCAAACAAACAAAAGAATTTTGAAAAAGTCATACATCACTAGTCAGAAATGAAAAAAAATCTGCAGATAATAATTTAGCAGTGATTTTGTAGAACCAGTAATTTAAAATTGTTAAATCAATTTGTGAGTAGAATCTGAATTAATTACACTCTGGCTTTCCCAGTCTTTCTGATCTTCCTCCTACAATGATTCATATCTTTGAGAGGAGTGGGCAGGATAGAGATGTCCCATTGAACATGGACCAATTTTCAATAACCTATTAACTTCAACTTGATCAATTGTGGATCCCTGTGAGTTACAGGTATGAGGGAAATTGAAGGCAGAAGATTATGACACCTAGCCAGATTGGGGAGAAGGCAGAGACAAATACAGGATACATGATCATCAGACAGTTTGAAAGGTGTCACCTCTTCAACCCCCATGCCTTGCCCTCTATCTCCTTTCTCCTGATAAGCACTCTAGACTCTAAGCATCAATTCTACACAGCCCTGTGACCTGCTGGAGAACCATGTAACTTGCCTGCCTTCTGAATACTTGTTCCTTTCTCTTAAGGTAGATCCTAGACTTTAAACACCATCTCCAAACACTCCTCTGGCCTGCTTGAGCCCTGCATGTACTCTGCCCACATTCTGGACATGAAAACAGGACTTACGCTGTTAGGTCCACCTGACCCCTGTAGGCTCCCTGTGGACTTTGTGGCCCAGGCACTCATACCACCCACTTCCAGATAGGTAACCTAGACTCACACTACCATCTGCAGACATATATTCACCATAATGTTTATCTTTTCTATTTCTAGGTGTAAAACAAAACAAATATATGGCTATTACATAATTTTTAAGCAACTGAGAGTCATACATGCTACAATGAAATGTAGCCTCTACGGTATCAAATAATAAGGAATGTCTCAGAACCAACATAATTTCAAAATTTCCAGATATAAATTCATTACTTATGTGCTTCTCTTACCTCTACACATCTCATGCCTTCATTTTCCTAATATTCACTGAAGAAAAATCCCCTGGGCACTAATGTTCATACCAATAATCTAGTCAGTCTCTAATATCTAAAGGGGCTTAGATCTCAAGGATCCCTCTTCTGTGGAAGAGACACGTTTTTCAATTTGAGTAACTGTAAGTACACCTACTAATATTATAATTAAGTAAGATACTATGTAACATTATAAACAGTTTAGCCTTTTGTCATATACAAATCATGTTGGTCCCTGCCTCTGAATATAAGGCCTACACTGGAGAAGTTGATAAGTCCTGTATCACTCAATTGGAAAAAATTGATTTTCCCTCTTCTAGCAATTATAATCAAAGTTCAGTTGTTAACTTCTACCCCAATAGCTAGGTTATCATTCATTCATTCATTCATTCATGAATACAATTCGCTTTTTAAAATATAACAACAAAAAGTGTAATAAAACAAATCTATCCCACCAAATTAGACAAAACAAACAATAGCAGGAGGCAAGGTCATTAAGTTAAGTTTTAAAGGAAGCATTTTTAAATTTTCACCAATCAGCTTAATTAGTCACTTGAGAATAAATAAAATAGAATAAGAAGTAAACATTGTTTATTTCAACATTTCAGGAGAGCATTATTATAAACTTATAAGTGCCATGAAGATGTGAAGGTATTTATATTACTGAGGTATTGAAGACTTTAATTAAGGTGTTGAAGAAACTTCCTTAATCTAAATAAATCTTAAAATCTCTGAAAAATTTGGTATTTAAAGGCAAAATATCTCCCTTTGTAATCATAATGAAAGAAATTTCCCCCCTTACAACTTTTCCCTTTTTAAATTTTCTAGAAATTATAGATAGCGCAATCCAGACATTTAAGGAAAATGTTTTACTGGCAAAGCAGCAAAACATTTAACTGTCATTATACAGAGAAAAGTCTCTGTTGAAAACTCTAGTAAGTCTGTGATACACCACTAGAAGTAAAGCATATAATCTTATGCAACTGAGTATAATAACAATATACCAAGACCTATTTGTACACTACAAAGAAACAAGTAGTAAATGATGGATTTTAAAAGCAGATTTTATGTCGTAAAGAAACACATTAAATTCTTAGGTATAAGTTAGATGTAGAATATATAAAACCTTTATACAGATTGCTGTAGATTACTATTTAAAGTAATTAAATAGAGACAACCCAACGAGAGCTGAGTGTTCCAAGGTCTCTCACACTCTGTATAATGCTTGTCTGTGGGTCTCTGTATTTGTTCCCATCTGCAGCAGGGGGTAGTAAGACACTGATCTATGAGTATAGCAGAATGCTCTTAGGAGTCACTTTATTGCTACGTTCCTTTATCAGAATGGTGATATTTGTTTTCCCCTAGGTCCACGGTCTATATACTCTTAGAGTCTTGGGTACCCAGACAGTGTCAAGTATAGGTTATATCTCACTCAGTGGTCCTTAATTCTGATATGATAGTGTTTATTTATTCCCACAACTTTTCTTCCACAATTGCATGAGAGTATCATTTAGGCAAGTCCCTGAGTTTGATCACTGATGCATATGCAATAAAACACAGCAATGTGCACCTGTGTAAACAAATATATATATAAAAAAAACAGAGACTGTAACAGCATACATCGGGCCTATACATGTCACAGCCAAATGGGGTCCCAGTGCTGAGAAGGGAAATGGACACAAACCATATGCAAAACTCGGAAGTTGTTACCAATTGATAATGACTCTCAAAGAAAAATTTGTTTTCTTCAATGGAGTCTCACTGAACATATTAATTACACTTGAGTGAAAGTTCTATGCCCAGCAGTAGATGGCAACACATCTTAAAAAAAAAAAAAAAACTGGTACTTATGTAGGATTATTTTCTAATAATGGTTTGTCTGAGCTTTTGATTTTTAATTTACAGGCCTTTAGATAATATGTTAAAGTTTCCAATATTGTGATTTTATTGTAGTCCTTAAACAATAATGATTCTTCTGAAATTCCATGTAGAGATTTAGAAAAAAATGAAAGAAATTTATTTTTCAATGCAAGTTAAAAACTATTTTCTTTTTCAAATTTACATGGAAATATAAATAATGCATTTGTTCTGGTTAGTTTTTGGTAAATGTGACTCACTCTACAGTCATCTAAGATGAGGAAATCTCAACTGAGAAAATGCTTCTGTAAAACAGGAAACGGACAGTGGTAGCATATGACTATAATATCAGCACTCAAAAGGCAGGGGTAAGAGGATATCTGTGAGGTCCAGGCCAGACTGAGTTACAGAGTGAATGCCAGGACAGGCTGAAAAGTTACAAGAAAACTCATGTCTCTAAAAGTAAACAAATAAAGATTGCCTATAGACAAGTTGGTGAGGCATTTCCTTGATTAAAACAGGCAGTATCTTCCCTGAGGGTGGTCTTGAGTTGTGTGTTTGACTGCTTACCTTCACTTTAATTGGCAAATTCATTCCTTCACTGGTACTAGAGCCTACATATTTGGGGTTCTTGTATTTACTGAAGAACATCTGCAACATCCTACCTCATAGACCAAATAATTATGGGATTCTTGTGCTTACCATTGAGAGGCATTCACTGTTGGGATAGTCACAACAAAAACTTGTTCTTCATTAGTTCTTAAGTTTCTGTCATGACTTCTCTCAATGTTGAACTAGGATTGTAATATGTAATCCAAATTAAAATGTTCCTCTCATGTTATCTTTGGTCAGTGTTTTATCAAAGCAATGGAAGCCAAACTAAGGTATGAAGTCATATAAGCTGACAATATTTATAGCTGTGTAGGACTCATAAAAATTCTATAGAAAATAACACACAAGTAGGATGGAGTAAAGTAACCAAAACTAATGATAGATATATAGATGATATACAGAAAGATACATGATAATGAAATAGACATGTTAATGATTAATATATCATAGGTAGATAGTAAAAAGTGATAACTATGTTTTTTGGGGTGTAATTAGTTTTGGGTAAATTGATTATAAGCAATAAAAATGAATTTTGATCTTTTTTTTAGACTACATGAAAGACAGATTCCAGGAGAATTGATAAGTGGTAAAAATGTAATAGTCAACCATCTAGAATCAGAAATAGGCTACTGACCACATAATTGAATATTTCCTTGATGATCAATTATTAAGAAGATACTAATACTAAGAAAGTCCATAGAGAAAAAGAACATTATAAATATAGGGAATAAGAAAAAACACTGAGAAATAGTATGTGTAGTAAAACAAGGAAAAATAAACTTTGTAAAAAATTACAAAAGAGGAACAACCCACATAGGACTAACCACTCACTCTAATGAAATATGCAAAAGTAGACTGATCCAATGATCAGGGCCACTTGTGACAAACTGCTATAGAACAACCTTGTACCTCACTTCTGGGAGGAATCTAAATAGTCAAAGTCTTGAGACAGAGTAGAATACTGCTTCTCAGTGGTATAGCATGGTTTAACATAAGCTTAGAGGACACTCACACATATATTGTATGTGAATGGAAACAAAAGTGAAATCTAGTACCTGTAAGAAGTTCAAATAGTCTAGTTGTATAACTCCATTGGAATCCAGGTATATCAACATCTACAGAATTACCCTGCTGGATAGCCCCAAAATGCCTTATAAATATTTGAGAGTGAATCAGTTTGACTACTGGTGTGTGTTCGGCCCACTTAAATTTGATGGAAAATGCTAATTGGACTTCAGACATTCTTCAATTCTAGTTAGCTTAACATAGCTTGATGCTGCATGTTGTTTCAAAGGTTCTGGGCTTACCCTCTGGAGCTTCAAACCCCGTCATCCAGCTCTACTTGCTGAAGACATTTTGGATTCCTGTGCTTGTCTTCTCATTAGCAGCATGCTGTATTCCATGTACTCTTCTTGTCACTAGGAACAGGGTGAGAAAAGTAGACAAGACTCCTACCCTGATCATGTCTTTCTTGCTCCAACCATAACAAATTTGAGTACAATGTGATTTGCATAGACTCATAGGCCTTCATCAAAGAAGAGTTGATTCTGTGTTTAAAGGTTGATAATCATAGTAAATATAGATGAGGTCCTACTGAGGCATTTTAATATAAAAATGATCATGCATTTCCCTGGGAAATGTGAAAACATCATGAACAGAGAGTATCTTGTCTATCTGTAGATTCTTTTTCTGAAACCAGTCTTGTTAAGCCAATTGCTAAATCTAAAGAAAGTGTTACCAGCCAATATCAATATGTCCCCTGATGACTCCATTCATTCAAAGCCAAAAGGACTGTATATCTAGTATAACAACTCTGTGCAAGCTCTTGATCTGAAGGATTATCGTATTTGAAAAGTGACCATCTTCTAGTAGGCATTTGTTTGCTGTTGCTTTATTAGCTCTCTCATGTGCTAAGGTCTATATATAAGTGGTATGTTGTGAAACTTCCTAGAGCCTAGAATATCTTCATATAGTAAGAGAGAATGGTCTCTAATGAAGCTTTGATTCACACTTAATTAGCACAGTAAAAGGTTCACTGTTGGCTCTGTCCTTTCTGTAGATAGTACTGTGACACAGATTTGCATTCATACAAAACAGCTGGTTTTCTTGAAATGAATATTTGCCTCACAATATTTTCAAGCATGAGTAGAATAGTTTAACTCCTAAAGGAGCAAACAGGTGGCTTAAATTATCTTTCCCCTTCGTACTATCTTAAATATTTCTGCAAGCAACATTCCGATGTTCAATTGTTGAAAAACCTCAGAATAAAAGAAAAAATACTAGGCAGAATTCTACAGAAACACATCATAGAATTATTTGAAATGCAAATCATTTAACAGCATGAGAAGATCATTCTAAGCCAGTTTGTCAAACAATTATCTTCTAATCAGTGCTACTAAGTCATTCAGGTGGAGGTAAGAATATCCCATGGCAGTTTAGATAACATTAAAATCTGTTAAGTTTCAAATGTTCAATCAATACAAGTATGACACACACAAAAACCTTAAATCCATAATCTTTTTAAAGACGTGATTCATAATTATCAGCATTTTATATGTTATTAACTGTATGTGAAATACATTCTAGATTATATTCCTTACTTCCATTAAAACATGAACTTGAGATTTATTATTATAATTTCATCATACCATATAATTTCATGAAACATTTAGATACAAGGAAAATGATGTGTGGGTGTAAAGATATACTTCTGCTAAAAATAAACTAAAGATACTTTGGGAGATCTATAATTTTCCAAAGTCTTTCAAGAGTAATCTTGAAGGATTTGTTATTTCCTCAGAGTAATGTGCGTCATCATCATACAAGCAATCTTTTTAAAATATGATAGTATTCTTATGCTTTAATGCATTGGGAAAGTCTAAATATTTGGTGTTATTACATTTAAACTTACCTGAACAAATTTTAATATTTAGAATATCACTGTTTTTGTGCAAGAAAATATGCACCTTAAAGCAGGGTAAAAAAATTAAAACTCATGTTATACTACTATAATTTGAAAGTAATATATTTAAAACTGAAATTCAATTGGATATTTGTTTAATCATTCATCAAGAAATAACTAAATATTATGCAGAATTTTAATTGAACCATTGTTTTCATCTTGTAAATTAGTTATGTACTAAAATATAGTCTAACATAGTGATTCTCAACCTTCCTAGTGCTGCAACCCTCTAATATAGTTTCTTATGGTATGATTCCCCCATTATAAAATTATTTCATTGCTATTTCTTCGTTGTTGTGGTTGTGGTTTTGGATTTTTGGGTTTTTAGAAACAGGGTTTCTCTGTATTGCTTTGGAGCTTGTTCTGGAACTCCCTCTTAGACTAGCCTGGCCTCAAACACACAGACACACAGAGATCGCCTGCCTCTGCCTCCCGAATGTTGGGATCAAAGGCGTGCATCACCAACACCCGGCCTCATTGCCATTTCATAACTTTAATTTTGCCATTGTTATGAATAACAATGTAAATAAATATCTGATATGTAACCCCCAATTGTTCACCAAACTCAGATTGAGAAATTCTGTTAGACACTAGCACAATCGTAGCTTGGATTGAAATGTGATACGATTCTCAACTTGTTTTAAGACATAACAAGATTATGTGTCTCAGTATTCGAGAAGTTTTCCTTTATTCTGTGCACTCACTCAGAATTCCATGCCATACTACTGAAGAAACTTTATGATATGCCGAGTCAGCAGTGATTGCCTAACAGGGTTTTCTTTCTGTTGGACTAACCACAGGAAGATTTGGAGACATTATTCATATCAGTATACACGACTTACAGCTTGCTAAAGTGATATGGCAGTCTTTGGATTTCCTTTCCAATGCCTGTGACTTTAGAAATCCTTGAAGCCACCTAAACTTAAAGTCCTTGCTTTATTGAATTATGTCAATGTGAATACTCCAGTCGTTCTTCTGCAAGTCCATAGACTGTAGTGTTTATGAAGAACTGTCACCCCTGCCCCTTACCAGTGCACATCGTTTTCTTTCATCTCAAATGAACAATATCAGCCTCCACCTCATCCCCAAGGTCAGAGAAGTTCAGGAAATGACTCTTGTTCCTAGGTCCTGTAAGGTGTTTATACAACTTCAAAAACATGGCATTGATTACTAGTCATTTTAGTTAAAATTATTCATCATTATTTTGTGAATTTTACTGTAACCCTGGAAGATTCTAAGCATGAATTCTGTTTGAGCAGAAGGCTTGTTTCCATGTCAAAGATTAAAGGAGGCTGGGATTTGGCTGGGCCTACAAGGTGCCTTGATCAACTGAGCCAAGATCACAGGCAGCCTTGTCTAAACTAAATGATGAAAGCTGCATTTCCTAACTGTGTTGAAGGCCCAGCCTAATTTTAATTTAACAGCCAGATATGTTTTGAAAATATTTGTCTGACACGTTAGTTAAAATCTGTTCCCACAATATGGTGAGATTTTATTTTATGCTGAATAGTTTCTTGCTAAAAGAAATATTTTGAATAAAAAGTATACTCAATCTGTTAAGAAAACGTGTACTTAAAATGAAGCTGTAGGGATAAAGCTATGTGTGTATGTGGGAGGGGCAAATTGCTATTCAAAGGGGACTAGGTTTTTGTGGAGTAGGTGATATGTTTCAGAATCACCCATCCTTAGGACCATAAATGAAAACACATCTCTGTATCCATCTTCATTGAGATAAAATCTTTGTAAAAGCTAATGGTCTATATAAATGGTGGCATAACAAAACACTGGCAAATCTAAATTCAAAGAACAGTAGCAAAACAAAGTCCTCCATTAACAAAGTGTCCTTGGACAGTCTGCAAAGTCATTCAATAAAGATAAAATGGATATGCTAAACATAATTTAAAAAATACTACAAGAAAATTATTAAATTTAAGAGTAATATATGTTATCTCTCTATGTGGGTACGTTTTGTCTATGTCCTATATATTTATATATAATTTGATTTATGTTATTAACTACTGATTATTTAGAATATAAAAATGTTGAATTTAGATTCATTTTATTATATATATATATTATAATATATATTTTATTATATATTATATATTTGAAGAAACCTTATAAAGTAATTACTTAATACTTAAACAAACAATTAATAATTAAGCCAGTTTTATTTAAATGTGCACATGGGTATGAATTGGGGTGATCATGTTAGTATAGAAGTATATTGCTTTCAAATTTTTTCTTGTCTCTGCATTTGTCAACTTATGAATATCAAATTGTGAAAGAACAGATATTTAACCATTAAGCAAGAATATTAGAACTCAGTACTTAAACAGATTAAAGCAATAAAATAATGAAAGGTAACAGTAAATTAATGACATTTACTCAGAAATTAGCTGATGGTTTATTTACTTGAACTTACATATTAATTCATATTATCCATAACAAAATACCATAAACTGGATGATTGAAATGAGACTTAAGTCTCATAGTTCTGAAGAGTCAAAATTCAAGATTATAGTGGGGACTTTTATTTCATAAATAGGTTTTTCTAGGCCTGCAATTATCAGAAAGTGCCTTTTTGCTATGCATTCACAGGTGTGTGAGCAAGGAATATGTTCTAGTTTATGTGTGGCTTTATAAACAGCACACTCCCAGTATGGGAACTCTAGTTTTTAACTTGTCATGGCTGTTAATTACCCAAATACTGTACTCAAAATATCATCCATTATGTTTAGTACTAGATGCTAGTAAAATAATAAAGAAAATACCTGGCACATGCTAAGATACATGAACCTGGGTGTAGTTTAGTACTTCGATATTGCATATCACAAAATCAGGGCTTTTACCAACAAAATCAAACCAGAAATAACCTGGGTTTTCAAAGACAGGTAGGTCTCTACTAGGCAAGGATAGATGAATTCATGGGCTTAATTATCTGATAAGTTTGACTTGCAATTCTTAATGCTTTTAGTTTTATTTTGAGAACTTCAAAGAAACAGTGAAGTATGCACATTAGAAACACAGTTAAAAATGTACATTGCCATGAGGGGGTAGAAAGGCTGAGTCAGGTGTAGATTAGAAGAAAGGATATGTGATTGGTAGAGTTTTAGTTGGGGGGGTGGTAGGGGAGGAAGGGAGGGAGAAGGGAACTTGGATTGTCATGTAATTCGATCTTGTTTGTAGTTCAAATAAAAAAAAAGCAAACAAAAAAATAAAAAAAATGTACATTGCTCCTTGTGCCCCAGAATGTATGTAGTATATAGAGGGATACATGAGGATGACATTCTACAGAACCCAAAATAAATGGGAATTATTAAAGTCAGTGAGGACATATAACTGTGTCACATTGGCATTCTGCTTTCTTTCCAGTACAAAACCTGATTTAAAAGCAGATATCAGTGCTGTTCCTAGCAACACAATCTTCCCATTTGCCAAACACCATTGGTTGTGTGTGTTTCTTTCTAAGGTAACCAAATACATATTTTAAAAGGTGATGTAGATCTGTACTCCATTATTTAATTGAATTATTTGGTGTTTTGGTGACTAGCTTCTTGAGTTTTTTGTATATTTTGGAGATCAGCCCTCTGTCTGATGTGGGGTTGATGAAGATCATTAACATTCTGTGGGCTGCTGTTTTGCCTTGTTGACTGTGTCCTTTGTCTTACAGAATTTTCTCAGTTTCAGGGGGTCCCATTTATTAATTGTCGAGCTCAGTGTCTGCGCTACTGGTGTTATATGCAGGAAGCAGTCTCCTGTGCCAATTTGTTCAAGGGTACCTCCCACTTTCTCTTCCACTAGGTTCAGTGTGGCTGGATTTAGGTTGAGGTCTTTGATCCATATGGGCATTAGTTTTGTGCATGGCAATAGACGTGGATCTATCTGAAATCTTCTACATGTCCTCATCCAGTTATGCCAACACCATTTGTTGAAGATGCTTTCATTTTACCATTGTATAGTTTCAGCTTCTTTGTCAAAGGTCAGGTGTTCATAGTTGTGTGGGTTAATATCAGGGTCTTCAATTCGATTCCATTAGTCAACCTGTCTGTTTTTGTGTCAATACCAAGCTGTTTTCCGTAGTATAGCTCTATACTACAGCTTGAAATCAGGGATAGTTATGACTCCAGAACTTCCTATACTGTAAAGGCTTGTTTAGGTTATCCTGGGTCTTTTGTTTTTCCATATAAAGCTGAATATTGTCCTTTCAAGGTCTGTGAAGAATTGTGAAGGGATTTTGGTAGGGATTGCATAGAATATGTAGATTGCTTTTGTTAAGATTGCCATTTTTACTATGTTGATCCTACCTATCCAAGAGCATTGGAGATATTTCCCTTTTCTGGTATCTTCTTTAATTTTTTCTTTAATGACCCAAAGTTCTTGTCATACAGGTCTTTCACCAGTTTGGTTAGAGTTACCCCAAGATATTTTATGTTGTTTGTGACTATGTGTTGTATGTTTCTCTGATTTCTTTCTCAGTCATTCTATTGTCAATATATAGTAGGGATACTGATTTTTTCATTAATCTTGTATCCGGCCACTTTCCTGAACATTTATCAACTTCTCGTATTTCCCTGGGATACAGAACTAAACAGAGAATTCTCAATAGAGGAATCTAAAATGGATGAAAGACACTTGAGAAATTGCTCAACACCCCTAGCCATCAGGGTAATGCAAATCAAAACAACTCTGTGATACAATCTTACACTCATTAGAATTGCTAAAATGAAAAATGTTAATGACAGTTTATGCTGGAGAGGATGTAGATAAAGAGGAACACTCTTCATTGATGGTGGGACTGCAAACTTGTACAGCTACTTTGGAAATAATTATGGCAGTTTCTCAGGCAAATGGGAACCAGTCTACCTCAAGATCCAGCAATCCCAGACATAAACACGTACCCAGAAGATACACATTCATGCAATAAGGACATCTGTTCAATTATGTTTGTAGCAGTATTATTGGTAATAGCCAGAACCTGGAAGCAACGTAGTTACCTCTCATCCAAAGAATAGATACAGAAATGTTGTATATTTACACAATGGAGTACTACTCATCATAAAACAAACAAAAACAAAAACAATGGAATCTTGAAATTTGCAGGCAAATGGATGGAACTAGAAGAAACCATCCTAAGTGAGGTAACCCAGTCACAGAAAGACAAGCATGACATATACTCACTTATATATGGATATGAAACATAGAACAAAGGATTACCTACCTCCTTCCACACCTCCAAAGAAGCAAGGAAACAAGGAGGACCATGAGATAGACATACAGGGTCCTCCAGTGAAGTGGAAAAGACGAGCCCCTGAAAAATTGGGAGCACATGGGGGAGGTGGGAGTTAGTAGAAAAAGGGAGAAAAGGAAGGGGAGAAGAACATGAGGGATCAGGAAGAATGAATGGGGAGAGGAATAGAGGAGAGCAAGAAAAGAGACACATCAATAGAGGGAGCCTCTGTAGGTTTAAAGGGAAATCTGGCACTCCAGAATTGTACTGAGATCCACAAGGATGACCCCAATTAGAAATCTAAGCAATAGTGCAGAGACTACCTTAAAAGCCCTTCCCCTATCATGAGAATGATGACTACCCTAAATGCCATCCTAGAGCCTTCATCCAGTAGCTGATGGAAGCAGAAGCAGATATCCACAGCTAAGCACTGAGCCCAGATCCAAGAATCCAGTTTCATAGAGGGAGGAGTAACCAAGAAAGGGGTCAAGACCATATTGGGAAAACCTGCAGAAACAGCTGACCTGAGAAAGTGGAAACACATGGGCCCCAGACTGAAAACTGGGGAACCAACATAGGACTAAATGAGGCCCGCTGAACAGCATTCTTCCGTTAGCTGATGGAAGCAGAAGCAGGCACCCACAGTTAAGCACTGAGCCATACTCCTGGAATCCAGTTGTAGAGAGGGAGAAGGAATGAACCAAGCAGTCAAAACCTTGCTGGAGAAACCTCAGAACCAGCTGACATGACATAGTGAAAGCACATGGACCCCAGTAGTAAAACTGGGGAACCAGCATTGGACTGAACAAAACCCTCTGAATGTAGGTGCCAGTTAGGAGTCCTGGGCAGGCTGTGAGACCTCTAACAGTGAAACCAGTATTTATCCCTAGTACACAGATGGAATTTGGGAGCCCATTCCCTATGGAGGGATACTATTTCAGCCCAAACACAGAGGAGTAGAGCCTAGGCCTTCCCCCCAAATGATGTGACAGACTTTGATTAACCCTATGTAAGTCCTCACTGTCTTTGGGGAGTGGGTGAGTCATGGGTTGGAGGGGTTGGTAGGAGGCATGGGAGGATGGGAGGGAGAAGGATTGATATGTAAAATGATTGTAAATTAAAAAATTGAACTCAAAAAAAGGTAATGTAGAGAAAATGTAAGATGAGATAATCATACTTACTGTTCAGTTTAGCCCTTCTTTGCTCATTGGTAAGTCAAAGGTATAATGTTTGCCCAAAATTTCCATATCAAGGGTGTAAATACACACAATTGTGCTAATTTTCACTGTGCTACTTTTGTTCTGATAAGAATATTTTTAAAAATTTATGGATAAGTTATCAAACTGGAATTGTTTATTTTGGGTTAATGCATTCTCTTCTGTAGAACTGATTGCAAAATGCACTCATGAATAACAGCAATGTAGACATTTTAAACTTTAGTTATTCTTCATTTAATGATATCATATAAAAACAAAAACAAGTTGACATTTCCAGAGACAGAGTATAGTAGATTAAAAGCTTTATATTCCAGTACTCTTTTATTTAGAACCAGATGCTGTGAATTTGCATTTTGTACTAAGCCCTATAAATTATGTCTGGCCATAAGGACAACTGCCAGATTGGAGTTGGAAGTAACAAAAACAATGGAAAGATAGTGGAAAATGTTGCAATAACTGACAGTCTGTCTGTACTTTAGGCTTTGAGAGGCTACAACCATGTGGGTTTTACATCTACATTTTACCAACTTGTTTATGGTTTAATACAGAGGAAATGTGAAAATATGAGCAGTAGAAAGTGGGGGAATATATGGGAAATAGAACATTACACGGATTGTTTCATAAATTAAAGAGTTTCACGCTATGACTCATCTGTTTTCTCTTTGTAAAAACTGGTCACATGACTACCAGCATTGTCATAGCATGTGTCCACAATCAGAACAACTATCTCCTAGGACATTGAAAGAGCAAGTTATGTCAAGTGTCAATGCAAATGTACTTTAATAAGGACATATACCTAATTTTAATAAATAATAGATTTTATTTGGAATATGTTTGAAATGAAAAGACTGGAAATTAAAATTAGGATATAATTATAAAAATTATATAAATATAGAAAATGTGGTGGAATTATTTAACCATACAATTAAAGAAGATGACATAAAGTAGGAGAGATTTCTAAGCAAAGTGCAGGTTTGTAGCTTTGATAACTGAGTGAAATACAAGCTTAGAAACAGTTGACAAGAAATAAAGGTGGTGCATGTCATTTTCTGCACATTCAAATTAAAGTCTTGAAGTAGGAAGAATGTGAAAGTCACTGTTAAAATAAGATTTTATATGTACTTTGGCAGCTTAGTAGAGAGATGTAGGAAAAAATCAGTATTGCATTTCTTTAGCAGGAAATGAAGCCTCTTGAAACTACAAAACTTGTAAGATACCTAGCTCAGGTTAAATTTTCTCTCAACGGACAAATTATATATTTTATTATACCAATAATGGGTTACTTGGGATAGTTCCACAGTGTAATATAAATTATGTAGTGTAGAATTCTAAATATTTGTTTTCAGTCTAGTTCTGTTACCATTTTATCATGTAAGTAACTTGTCAGTGTTTTAGGAAAGAACTTTTACTCTTAGTCTTAATTATGACTTGGCTACTTTTTAAAAATTTTAAAGCACTTCAGTGAAGCAAATCTTAGTTAGTCTTAATAATAAAATTCTGGGGTCAAATATCAGGGCAAAAGATGAAAAATCAGAGAAGTAAATGCCCAGCCACAGTCACCTCTAACTTCTGACTCCTCAGATCAAAAAGGGCAGAGATCCTGTCCATGCCCTCACCTAATCAATTCCTCTCTCTTCCCAGCCATATCACTTCCTGTGTCCAGACTGTACAGACCTCTAGACCTCTATGGTTAGCTATTGGCTCACTCTACCATCTGATCTTCAGGCAAGCTTTATTTTTCAGGACACAAAAAATATCTCTTTTACTCTTATGGATTTTTGTATAGAGGGTACAAATATTATGAAAAAGTATTCAGATGAGGGAAACTAATTTTCACAATACAAATTTTTCCATAGGTCAAACATTTAGCAAATACCAGTGCAAGGGATATAATGAGAGAATTCTGATTATGTCATCTTATTATTCCTACCCTACAGTTTTTATCTTTATTTAAACAGCTATAATAAGAATATGACACAATTTTTATGTCCAATGGAAAACAGCTGTTAAGATCCAAGTGTTTTGACTTTTGCTAGTGTGTGTGTGTGTGTGTGTGTGTGTGTGTGTGTGTGTGTGTGAGAGAGAGAGAGAGAGAGAGAGAGAGAGAGAGAGAGAGAGAGAGAGAGAGCAGAATCTCATACCAGAATCATTATGCTTTTCCAGTTACCTTAAAGTAATTTTAGTGTTTATCCAGTGTGAGCTCAATTTCCATTTACATTCAGCTAAAATCAAGATTTTCACTGCACCTTTGTTGCTCACCTCTGGCTATTCTCTACCATTAACTTTAGATTCTGTTCTGCTTAATGGTATGATGTTCTGAACAAACTTTTCTTTTTACACTGACCTGGTCCCTACCATCTTTCCAAGTTGCACAATTCCTCACTTAGCTGGTGATAAAAGTCACTTCCTCAGGAAAGGTTTAAAATTTCTAAGTCAAACATTTTGGCAAATCCTTTCCCCATGACCACATTGCACACAAATGTGTACTTTTATAATTTTCCCTTGTATTGTTTCTACAAATATGCTTTCACTCCTACTACTTGTGTGGTCATAGAAACCAATACAAAAACAAGATCAGTTTTATAAATCAATATTAAGTTTCTAGAAGAGTGCCTACCAATTTGTAAGTGCAAAGAAACAATTTCCTGAATGAATAAATCAATAACTATAAGCAAAGCCAACATAATTGAATCAGTTTTTACTTTAGGGTACTGGTTCCAAAATAATCTTAAATTAAGTAAGAGATAATATTAGCAGAAAAAAGGTTGTAAAATTTGTTATGTTTACTGGAAAGTTATATAAACATACACTAGAGCTCTCTGCACTACTCAAAGTGTGTAGTTGTAGTAATGTTTGGCTTTCATCAGAACCTAAGCAATCTTTCTCAAAACCTACTCCTTTCAATCCTGTAAACAAGGTAGAAGATTCTTTCAAAGTAACTACAGAACAAACCTATTCAAAGGACATCAATATTGGTTTCCAATAGGACCAGACTTCCTGGCTCTAATATTGTAGATAATGGCTTGGCTATTTCTAGCATGCATGGCATGATCTGAGGAGACCACTCTAGGTCATATCTGAACTCTACTTCTACATTGACAATGAAGATACTATAAAGGAAGAAAGAACACAGTTGGGAAATCTGCAAGCTCAAACCTGACTTCCACTGAATCTGAAGTCCTAAATTGCTCTATAGGTGAGGGTAAACATGGACAGGCTCAGAATTTTGGTTCTAGGGCCTGGGGGACACAGCCCATATTAGAACTGTGTCAGCACTGTGAAGGGGTTTTAGCAGTTCTTTCACAAGCTCCTAAACTATGGAAAGAAAGATGAAGTGAAACAAACTTTAGAAACAGGAATGTACAAATAGATACAGTAAAAAAAGAGAAAAAAGGAAATAGTTTATATAATCTACCGATTTAACATGTTTTTGGTATGTCAATCAAAATATTGATGCCCTTTATAATAATATCCTTGTTTATTAATTGAACGCAGGGTATTGATGAGTTCACTAGACAGAAGATAAATAATAAATGGGCATTTTATTGGGGAACAACTTACACAGATAATAGTAAAGAACCACTATTTCTTTCCTGCTCCAGAAGATGCAGTCTCTGCCTTTCTGATGCAATTCTGGACCCAAGACAAAGATTATCTGCCAGTGCTTCCCTACCTTCTGGTCACATCCACACTTGAAGCCACACCCAAAGGGGTGTAGCCACTAACACAAATTCACTGGCAAGGTGAGATGCTACTATAGTTAATAGTGTAGTATATTTTAATTGAAGATGTGAAAGAATGTATTTAAAATAAATCTTCCTCAAGATACAAAATGTTTTGTTTTTTATTATTTTTTGCTTAATGTGGATGTACTCATATATTTTGAAAGAATGTAATGATGTTCAAGTGAAAGAAATTTAACCTGCAATGTTGGTAAAATTTGTAGTAATTTATGCCGTATATTGTACTGTACCTTTCTTTAGTAAGAAACAGATGAAATAAAATTAACATTATATTTTACTCTAAAATCTTAAGTCACATGTAACATTTGAAATGCCTGTGTTTACAAATATGAGGAAATACACCATGTAACTTCCATAAAACACAGTTGGTATACATTTGTTTCCCAGGGCTTACCATCCCATTTTGAAATCTCACCATTTATTATATTATCACTTCAAATGAATGAAAAGTCAAATGATATTAATGCTTTTGATACATCAAAGGTACATACTTTTTATTTATGGATTATATAAAATCATTGTCACAAAATATATAACATAACCCCATATAACAAAATAAGTTGATGTATTTTCCACAAAGGTGTTGTCTTGCTTCAATAGCTCATTTCTGTTTCTTACTGGAAGCTTTATTTCAACAAATCCAATTCAGGGAAGTATAACTTACAAATAAAAATGTCCAAAGTACTTGTATTTGAGGACCTAATATACTTCTGCATCAACATTACTCAGGCTCTTATAACTCATCTAAAACAATACTGCAAGAAAGAAATATTTAGTATTCATATGAAAGTATTATTTGTTATTGGGACTTTTGGAGCAGCCTTATCATACTTGAAGTGGGAAAGTAAGAATGTTGAAGGACAGAAGTCGTTAACACATTGGATTGGAGAAAAAATAATGGACACTGATTGCAAAAATTCTCAAACAACCAAGCTTGCAATTAAAATAATTTGCAAAACTAGCATACAAAGATGTATCACACGTATTTATCATCTAACAATCCTATTCTTAGGTATATTACAAAAATTATATTTTCAAGTGTTTGAATAAACTGGAATAGATGGGACAACTCTTTGAGTGACAGGTGAGATAGTAGCATGCAGGCATTTCAAACTATGTTATACATTCTGCTTGTTTAAATGATGTCAGGCTCTGGATCTCATAGGAGATAATTTTGTTCTTCGAATTTCAAAATTCTGGACTTAAGTTTAAAAGATATTCAAAGCACATGATACAAAATTATTGCTTCATTTAAGAGGACATAAAGGCACTAACATGAGGCAGTTTTCCTCTATGCCTAAAACACACTGTGGTATTCAAGGCAGGCTCCAAATTTGTAAAAGTCAAGTTCAAGGAAGTCCATTTTCACCGTCATTGATTTTTCACTGAAGGCAGACTGTTTTCACCTCATTGATTTTGATGTTGATTGAGTCATGTTCATCTGATTGGTGAATATTTGGGAGCTTGTTCATTTTTGATGGGTTAATTTGCCTATGGTCACTGATCTGTTGCCTTGTTTCTGAGCTGGTTATTTAACATGATCTGAGTACACATGTTAAGAAATTGAAATAATTATGCAAAACACATTATAATCTTCTATAGAGTTTATTACATTCCAAATGACTTTTATTTACCTCTAATAAGTTTAGGTCATTAATAGCAAACACATTGCAATGTTAGATTTAATGCACTTCCACTGTGGTTCATATTACACTTCGTGTAGGGAACTGTGGGAAAAGTAATTTATATAAAAGTATAATTTATAAATTCAAAAAATCTGGCTGGCTTTTAAGGTCAAATGAAAGAATGTTCTAAAGCCAGCTGCCAGAAAAGATACTGAAATAAATCTCCAACCTAAAATCATGATTTCTATGACTCAGTCATCCTCAACTATAAAGCAGATTCTCTTCTCTCTATGTATGTAAGCTATCAGGTGAATTCTCTCTAAGGAAAATCTTATCACTGTTGATACACATCACACACAAGAGCACATCTGGCTTGAATCTGAGATAATTATCTTTTTGTTACATGTTTAAGAGTTTCTTTACATTAACTTTTATCTCTGAATTTTCACTCTTCGTGTAGTCTAGTTTTAAAACAATCACATGTTATTTTATAATTCTTAGCTGTATCCTTCCATATTTTGTACTTCAACTATCTGACAATCCTAAAGGATATTTTTGATCCTTTATTGTTTGAACAGAAATTTTCATATACTGCCATTGTTTACTGCTCTTGCATAAAAACTAACACTATAAATTTAAAAATTAAAATTTGGAATGAATGCTCAATAAACAATTTCCTCTTTTTTCATATTACCAATTTCACCCCATAAGTTTTTATTTCATATGATATAGATGCTTAATGTTCACTTTCAAAGTGTTTTTGAAATCTCTTTTCCAGTTCATACCATTTGCCAGGATGCTTCCAGTTCTCTTGGTCATGCTGTGGGCAAGTGAGCTACAACACAGAACATACAGTTGACATCACTGTGATCATCAGTCTAAGCTACCATCTGCAATTTATATCTCAAGTAAAGTCGAAAGTACAAAGCAGTAGATTATCCAGTATATTATAATTAACTGTTAAAAGGATAATAGCTTTAAACTTAGGACTATGAATACAATGCATTAATGTAAACAGAGAGAAACAAACAAGAGAAATATCATGTGGTTATAAGCAACCAATTATCAGATAAGAGTATTAGGTTGCCAGTTACTTTAGAGATGAGGTTAGTAGTAGCAGGTGTGAAAGCAGTTAACAGGACTACATTAGATTTTACAGTGAATGAATCAAACAAAATAGTGAAACCTTATAAAATGCTGCATAGAATTACTTGATATGTTCTTAAAAAAAATCCCTCTGCAGTTAAGAGCACTGGCTGCTCTTCCAGAAGACCCAGATTCGGTTCCCAGCACCTACATTAGAGAGCTCACAACTGCAGGAAGTTCCAGCTTCAGGGATCGGACACCCTCTTTAGGCCTCTGGTGGGAACCACATACCCATTCTATTTACACACAGAGACACATAAACACAAATAATTGTTCTTTCCTTCTCTTTCAAAATCACTACAATTTCAGTTAAGACAAATAAAACATTACACATGGTCTATTAAAAAAAGAAACTCAGAGTAGCCTTAGGTTCCCCTCCTCTCAACTTTTATATCCATTCTTTCAGGATTTCTTGTCTCTTCTTCTGGAGTAGTATCCCATTTACTATCTCATTAGATGCAACTGAAATGCATGCCAATATCATCTCTAAGCCTGTGTGATATTGATAGCATTTAAATTCCCTCTTTGCTTTTTGAAGGTGCTTTTCTTGAAATTTTATTTGACTGTTAGACTTTGATGATCCAGTTTCTCTTAGAAGACCTTAAATATCCAAAAACTGTTACACTGTCTTTATCTTTCAACACAATATGCATTGTGGACAATGACTAATCTTACTTAATTGTGCTTTCATATGAAACCCTGAAATATAAGTCTATCAAGGTTAATAGCTGTTTCCAGTTTTTTCAAATTAATTTTTATTTCTTAGTAGTTTTCTCCTATTATGTATTTATCTGCCAAGTGGCACACACCTTTAACCACAGCACCCAAGAGGCATAGGCAGGCAGATCTCTGTGAGTTCAAGGCCAGATTGGTCTACAGAGAAAGTGCCACGATAGGCTCCAAAGCTACAAAGAGAAACTCTTGTCTCAAAAAAACTAAAAAAAAAAAATTATAATGAATGAATATACTTTCTTTCCTGAAATTATTGTTTACAACTTTATTTTAAGGTCAGCATATTAACTATCTTTTAATAATGTATTTCTTAAAAATCTCATCCATGAGTATTGCATTTATATGCAGTGCTATACATATTAATACTCAGTAATACATATGTCACTATATTTAATATAATATTTCCACACCACCTTCTCCCCTCAATTCCTCTCACGTCCTACCATTTCCTTCTTAAGTAGATGACCTCTTCCTCGATAATTATCACTGTTGCACACACAAAACACATGCAAACACATATATGTTACCCATGTGGACATGTGTTTAGGACTGACCACTTGGAAGTAGATAACATATCAGGGAGATGATTTCTAGAGAAATTATTTCTTCTCTCTCAGCATCAATTGATTGCCTCTATCTTCTCATGTAAGGGTAGAGCTTTGTCAAATTTCCCCCTTTCATTTTGGCGTGCTCAGGAATGTTGTCATTACGCATGTCTTGTTTAGCCAAACTTATTATTGAGATTTAGATTTCATGAGTGCATTTTTCTGTTATGTCACTATTACAGTAGGTTTGCTGGTCTTCTGGTTCTTATGATTGTTCAAAACTCCCTTATGGTATATCATTGAGCTTTAGAGGTATGGGCTATATTGTAAATGTATAAGTTGGGACTAGTTACTCCACAGTCACTTATTCTTGGTGTTTTGATGTGTTGTGTATCTCTTTAATACTCTCAATTTACTGCACAAAGAAGCTTCTTTGATGGGAGTGGAATGTGAGTGTTATATGTATCAATGGATATAAACATAAATAATTAAAACATGGTTAGAGACTATACTGATTTTTGGAAGATGATAATAGTAATTTTTTCTTAAGTATTTATGAGTTTTATAGCCATGGAAGTTGGATAGTTTTACAGTCCCAGGCATGAATTTTCCCATATTCCATAAGGCTTAGGACAATTACACAGCTTTTCCTTACATCTAAGATATATGTACCACTATTGTACCATTTTAAATTCCTTGCTGGACACATAATTAGTTGGGATTTGTAGGTTTTACAGCTGTTTAAGATTTTCCTTTTTTCCCTCCCTTAGAAGTTTATGTAACACCTTTCAGTGCTTTGAAAGCTTTTTCTCAGTGCAGTGGTTTCCAGTCAGTTTCAGCTCAATTGCTTCAATTGCTCAATTGCTTCAATTCCTGTGTCCCAAGTAGGTAGCATTTTGGCAATAGGAATTTACCTTCAGGTTTAGAAGATAGCCACCTCTACTGACAATAGACCTTCTTGTTTGGGAGTTTCTTATTCTTCTCTGAGCAATAAATCAACTAATTTGTAGGTCACTTCTGCCAGTTTTCATTTTCAGAGAAGTTGTCTTAATTTATCTGAGTACTGTACTTTCAAATGTTCTAGTACAATTTTAAGATTTGAAGTTATCTCAGACTAAATATTCCTAAAGCGATCTGTTCAATATGGTAACTTTAACAGACTCTTAACAAGTCCAAAAAAATGCAACCCTTTAGCTTATAATTTGTAGTTCAGAAATCCTTAATAACTAGGATCTCTAAAGTCCAATATCCCAAATGTCTTATATATCAAATATCATGATCAAGAAAATCTCAAACCCTAAATGTTGAAATTTTGAAAGCTACAGTCAGGGATATTCCTATTCCTGTGGAATTTTGTATTTGGTTTTGTTTGTGCATTTTTCTGAAGAAGAAATTATCTCAACTTTACAATAGAAAGGAAAATTTCAGTTTAAAAACATGCCATTTTTCTGTTATGCTCTCATGGAATTTAAACTTTTTTAATAACTTAATGCATTTTCCTGAAGAAGCCATTGAAAGTATTGATTTGTTGAAAGCTCATAATTTTAAGAAAGGATAAGAAGACACCATATGGCATTGTTATTTGGTGATCAACATGATTTGACATCTACATATGAGCACATTCACATTGAATTACTATATATTCAAGATAACATGTTAACCTCACCCGAATATAATAAAAATGTTGATATCATCAATAGAATTTTTAAAAAGCTATGTCACAACAAAAATGAATGTGGGTGATGAAGCAGAAGTATTTTCTTGAGGTCTATGAAACTCTACCCTACATGCCTTAATACAAAGTAAGTTTCAGATGAAAATGTGTATCAAAGAAGCTATCTAAAAAACAAAACAAAACAAAACAAAATAATCACCAAAAAGAGAGAGAAAGATAAACGGATGTGAAATTAATTTCTGAAGACAGACATTCGATAAAAGAAAGCAATCGTCATTGCAATGAGATTCTTAAAAATTTAACTTTTGAAAAGTTGTTACCTCTGTAAAACTGTTTATAATTTGTATATATAATGTACATAAAATCATAAATTTCTCATGGGTTTGTTTTATTGACTTGACTTTTTTCTTTTAATAATTTTCCTCATCAGAAGTTTCCAAAAATAGTAGAGGTAGAAATTAAGGATACATTTTATTTTATTTTTGACTGAATATGTTACATTCTAGTGTTGCTTCAAACTCAGTGTGTATCCAAAGATAAACATGAAATCATCATCTCTCTACTTCTATTTTCTAAATGCTAGAAATGCAAGATGTGTAACAGCACGCTGGGCTACTGTTGGTGATTTAAGCAAAAATCAATTTTTGCAAAAGATTTAGGATAGTACACTATTTCAGGTGATCAGAGTCATAAAAAGTTACTTTCAAATAATACTAAAGCAGGTTACAGGTGCTTATAAATTTTGATCTAGTTCTTAATGAGTATAGTTTATTAACTCTAAAATCATGTGTGTTTATACTTGCAAACTACATATATGCAGAAACATATGTGTGCTTTCATCATTTTGCTACATGAAATTGAGAATATATCATACATTTCTCAAATAAGTTCACATTTAAATGTAATATATCTTAATAAAAATTTGAAGCTATTTTTTGTCAGAATTATATTCTGTAATTTTCATCATCATAGATAAATAAATACTTTAGAATAACAGAATTTGTAATTTGAAAGTAATAAAAAGGGCCTATGATAGACTATGTCCCACAAAATGGAGACTAAACTCTCCTCTGTGAAAATGTGTGTGTTTATGACGATATCTGTGTGTATATCAATGAGAATTGTAGTAGATTTTATTTTCTTTTGTAAAGATTGGTTGTTTGGATTTTCATTATAGATATAGCTTTTATTCTCTAAATTATACTATAGATGGGACCTAGATGAAGTAGATTATCTCCTGTCGTCACCGCATGCTAGGATAATAAATGTTAGTAAATGTTAAAATACATATTTCAGAAAGGAGAATCCTTCTTTTGGGGGCATGTTGTCATTTGTAGGATTGGTGATTCCTATAGCCACAGACTTGTATATTCATCACCACTGTCAATTTTAGAATATTTTTGTTGTTCTAAATAAATACCATACCTATTGCCAGTCATTCCTTATCCCCAGGTCTTCTACACTCATTGGACAGCCTCTAACCCATCTTCATCAATTTACCTATTCCAAACATTTCATAGAAATGGGATTATGTATTTTGTGGTCATCTGTGAAAGTTCACCCATGTCCTATTAGGTGGCATTACTTGTCACTTCCTTTATTACTGAATAATCTAATGTATTAGAAATATCACCTTTTACTTATTAATTACATGTTCATGGGTAAATGAGTTTTTAGTTATTTCCACATTTTGGGTTAGTCTGAATGCTCCCGCAACGGTTCACATACATGTTTTTGTGTGGATGTATGTTTTACCTTTTCCAGGATGTATCTAGAAGCAAAATTGCTGGGTCATACAGTAACTTTATATGTAATGGTTAAAGAAAGCCAGGACAGGGGCTGAAGAAATGACTTGGTAGTTAAGATTTTCTTCAAGAAGACCAGAGTTCAATTCCCAGCACCACATCCTGTGGTTCAAAACCACGTGTAACTCCATCTCCAAAGGATCTGATTCCTTCTTACCTGCATGCCCATGTATACACACTACACACACACACACACACACACACACACACACACACACACACACACACACACACTAAATGAATCTTTTTATAAAAAAGAAAGCCAGACTATCTTCCAAAGTGACTGAGCTACTTTATACTCCCACTAGCAGAGTATGAGGGTTCTACATTTCCCACAGCTCCTGTTATTACCTGTCCTTTAGTGAGTTGAGGTGATATCGCAGCCTGTTTCTCCTCTGTTTTTCTAATAGTAATAATGCTAAACCTCTTTTCATGTACGCATTGGCCATTTGTGTATCTTCTTTGGATAAATGTCTATTCCTTACCTGTGTCCAGTTTTATGTTTGTTTTTGTTTTATTTGTCAAGAGAAGGTTTCTCTGCCCTGACTGTTCTGAACTCTCTCTGTAGACCAGGCTGGACTTGAACTCATAGAGATCTGCCTGCCTCTGCTTCTTGGGTGCTGGGATTAAAGGTGTGCATGACCATACCAGCCCTTTGTCCAGTTTTAAGTTGTATTTTCTTTCTCGGCATAGGAAGTTCTTTATACTTTGTAGAAAAGCTTCCTGCCATAAATCACTTGAAGAAGGTTGGCTCTAATTCTGTGGATTGGCTTTATTGATGGTGTTCTCTGATACAGAAAAGGTTTTTATTTTGAAGATACCCAGTTAATTCATTCTTCTATTGTTCTAGGTATCAAATCTAAAAGTATTGTTTCCTAATCTAAAGATTCTGATGCTTATACATAAGTTTTCTCTATGAGTTTCATCTCTAATGTTTAGTTGTTTGATCCATGTGGGACATACTTTGCATCACGGGGTGAGATTAGAATCCTAAGCAATGATCTTCTCTTACATGTGAATATCCAGTTCTCCCAGCACCATTTGTTGAAAAGGTTATCTTTCTCCCTTGGAATGATTTTGGCATCCTTATTAAAAGTGAGCATAAGCCTGGCAGTGGTGGTGGCGCACGCCTTTAATCCCAGCACTTGGGAGGCAGAGGCAGGCGGATCTCTGTGAGTTTGAGACCAGGCTCATCTAAAGAGCTAGCTCCAGGACAGCCTCCAAAGCCACAGAGAAATCCTGTCTCAAAAAACCCAAAAGCAGTAAAATAAAATAAAATAAAAGTGAACATAAATTATTGCTTCTGTCAGTTTTCTTCTATCGTTTATATGGTTTCTGTGGTTATCCCAGAACCCCACTGCCTTGATTATTGTGGCTTTGTAATAAGTCTTAAGGTTATTTTTTATTATTTTTTTATTAGTTCAAATTAGGAACAAGCTTGCTGCACATGTCAATCCCTTCTCCCTCTCCCTCTACCTCTCCCTCTCCCTCTCCCTCCACTCGCCCAACCGCTCCCCCCAACCCCCCACCTGCCCCCCACCCCATCCATCATCCACTCCCCAGGAAGGGTATGGCTTGAAGGTAGCTCCCCACAGTCCACCACATGATCCTGGGCCGAGCCTAGCCACCACCCAACCATGTGTCTAGGCCAAGAGTCCATCCCTTCACGTGGGATGGGCTCTTAAAGTCCCTTCTTATACACAGGAAAAATACTAATCCACTATCAGGGGCCCCTTAGAGTGCGGAGGCCACCTAATTAACATCCATGTTCAGGGGTCTGGATCAGTCCTGTGCTGGCCTCCCAGATAGTAGTCTGGGGTCCATGTGCTCCCACTTGTTCAGGCCAGCTGTGTAGGATTCTTACCCTCCATTGATTATCACTACACAAAAGAGATCAAGTCTTGAGATTAATCTCACTGAAAACAATAATAAAGAAATAGGTATGTATTAACAATATCTATAAAATAATACATATATAGTTAACTTGCAGAAAAGTACTTATGTATATATTACTAATATATATTTTCACAGGGAAGACACAATTGTTTATACATTCCTATTATGTTAAAGGCTTCATAACTTTGTACAATCTTCATTATTTACTTGCATTCAAAATATATGCCAATGTTACATTTCAAATCAGAAATGTTTTGGACAGCCAGGAGTTGGTAGCACTTGCCTTTAATCCCAGCACCCAGGGGGCAGTGGCAGGTAGATCTCTGTGAGTTCAAAGCCAGCCTGGTCTATAGAGTGAGTGCCAGGACAGGCTCCAAAGAAATCCAGTCTCAAAAAGCTAAAACAAAAACAAAAATAACAAAAGAAATGTTTCAGCCATACAGTATTAATGATATAACTGCACTACTCTAAAATCATCTTACACTCAACTGTTTTTACCAAAGCCCTTCTTTTGAGATACTTGTTTATTCTGTATGTAGTATAGTGAAATTTCAATATTTTAGACAAGAATATATTATTTACCCCAAGCAAATAAGATCATTTTATTTACTTTTCTACTAAATTCTTGGAAAAGTTGTATAATTATCATGTCCTGTCATATTTATCCTTTTAATTTTTGAAAGTAATGGCCTTAATGTTAAGTAATGTTTTAAATATATAAACACAGAAATATATGTTCATATAATAAATCTCATTTTTAAAATTGTAAAATAATTTGAGCATATTTTCACATCTCTTAGTTTGAGAGATTAAAATTTCATGTAAGCATGAATATTTTTGTTTTTTATTATATGTATTGCTTGTTTGTTTTGACTTATAGAAATAGGGTCATATTATGTGATGGTTATTCTTGGTTGTAAACTTGAATGCATCTGTAATCAACTAAAATTCTGAAATGGAGGGCACACCTATGAGAGACTTTGTTGCCTGTTTTGAAATGGGTGGATCTACGTTCTAGTCTGAACCTTTGAAATAGGAAGACACATGCCTTTAATCCAAAATTTGAGGCAGGAAGATAAACTTAATCTGGGCCGTACCTTCCACTGTAATCCTATATAAAGACAGGGAAGAAGGAAACATTTGATCTTTGCCTGCTTGCTCTCACCTTGTTGCAAGCCTATCCCTTCCCTGGCATTACAGCCTACTTCGTCAGGATTCTAGCATCTAATGAAGACCAGCTAAGACACCCAGCCGTGTGTACTAAGCAATTTCTGTGTTTTTTAGCTTTCTGTTCAGAACCAGCAATTGTTGTGTTAGTTGGTCCATAGCCCATAAGTCATTCTAATAAATCCTATTCTTTAAGTAATGGGCATTCATTCTATAAGTTCTACTACTCTGTAGAACCCTGACTAATATAGATTTTGGTTTCAGAAGTGGTTGTAGAGCAACAGAAGTATAAGGATGTATCTTTTAAGTATCTGTAATAGGCTTTCTGATTTGCCAACATCTACAGATACTTAAAACTCTCCAGGTACCAAAGCCTCTCCTGGAAATTCATAGTATATTAAAACTCCATGATGTGAACTATTTTGCATACTTAAGGAAATAAATTCATTTGATTATTCTGATAAATCAATTGGGGGCAGATTTATATAAAAGCATTTGACAGTTTATAGAAAAATAAAGATGTGTCGGGGAAGACATAGAGAGACACTGAGATAGAGAGCTAGAGACAGAAAGACAGGTGAGAGTCTGAAGCAAAGAAGAAAAGGACCTGGAATAGGCGATACTTTGTGTGTAAAGAACACCAATTTTTAAACCAGAATTTTAAAGGGTGATGTGAACTTAAATCTTAAAGAATGTCACAACATCAACATTAGAACAATTTGATTTAATAAAGATAATTTTTCATTGGCTTGTTTTATTTACTTTCCTGTTACAAATATGTTAAATAAAAATGAACATTCAACATTTGCACAAATGATTATTTATAAACATAATATTAGTGTTCATTTGGGGAAAAGGGTGTTTCAATTGTAGTGCAGTGAACAACTCTTTCTGAAGATGAAACCAAGGCTTGTATTCCTTGGAGCATGAGCCAAGTTCTAGGTTAATGATCTCCTGTTGTTTGTTCTGTTCTTTAAGCTGCTGGTTTTATTTATAACTTGGCAAGTGTCATTCAAACAAGAACAGAGCCCTTGCCTTGAGAATTTAACACAAATGAGCTGAGTTGTGTGTGTCCTTTTAAAAGAACAATGAAACTATTGACCTTTTGTTATTTAGAGTATGTTTTTTTTGAGTTTTGAACGGTTTATGTTATTTAGGTAGTTCTGGCATCTTGTATATGTTCAGAATTCACAATTCATCATGGTGACATAAATGGACTATTGAGTGAGTAATGCCTAAGTTTTGAATACATACTTACATATAGTGAGAAAGTAGAAATTAAATGGAAACCAAAGTAATAAAAAGCAAATATTATGTTCTCTTTAAAAGTTAGAAAATTCCCTTTTCCCTTTTATTGAAACTAGTTTTTTCTCATATATCTTGATTATAATTTTTCCTCCTAGTTCCTCCCACATGCCCTTCCATTCAATTGCACCACCTTTCTGTCTCTCATTAAAAACAAATATGCTTCTGAGACATAATAAAATAAATAATAAGAAAAAGTTAAAAAGCAATGTATCAGAAAAATGACAAAACAAACAGGTGGAAAAGAAATTACACCAGAAATAGATGAAGATTCATAGACTCACCTGTTCTCACACTCAGGAAACTGATAAGAACACAAAACTGGAAGTCATAGTATAATTGTAGGTGTGTGTGGGGGAGACAGAGACAGAGGCAGAAAGACAGAATAATTTTTTTAATTTAAAAAAGAAAAGCCATGAAAGAACATTATAGGACAAAGCACCTCTAAAGATAACCTTGAATTTTCTTTCCGATGCCATCTACTACTGGGCTTGCAGTCCATCCTTAGGACTAGTTGTTCCCCCGGTGCGATGACCTCAAAGAAAACTATATTTTTTTGCAAGAGTTATCAACTGGGGACAGCTCCTGATTTAGGGAGGGGAACATGTGCTCATTCTTTTTGCTGGTCTCATACCCCAATTAGTGTTGAACTGTGCATTCCCTGTGCACACTGCCTCATTTTCTTTGAGTTTGTAGATGTCAGCCCTGTTATGTTGAGAAGACCTTGTTTACTTGGTAGCCTCCCTCCCTTTTTGGCTTTTATACCATTTCTGCCTCCCTTATCACAGCGCTCCCTTTGGCATAAAGGGAAGAATTTCATAGAGACATCCCTTTGGGCATTGAGTGTTAACAGGTTTCTCATTCTTTGTATAAAGTCTGCATATGGGTCTTTGTGTTTTTTTTTCTCTCATCTTCTAAAGGAGGGAGCTTCTCAAATGATGCGTAAGCAAGGCTCTGATCTATAACCACAGTAGAATTTCACTAGGAGTTATTTTTGGTACATTCTTTTAGTAAAACTGTAGTATTTGGTTTCCCCAAGACTCATGCCTGTCTAATATCAGGTTCTTAGTCATCAAAGCACCAACAGACATGAATTACATCTGGTGTAGTGAATCTTAAATTAAATCAGATATTGGATGGATAATCTCACAAGCTTTGTGCCACCATTACCATATCATGACTTTCAGATAAAGCACCCTTGTAAATTAAAGGATTTGTACTTAGAATTGGTTTCCATGTTTCTTCTTTTGTGGAATGTAGAATATCTTCCTATAGGAATGCAGAATGTATGCACACACTAACTCAAATTTTCTATGCTCAGTGAGTTGTATGGGTGTTGTCTAAACACACATTAACATCAAGGATAAACACCACCTAGAGGTAAAAGGTTGGGAAAAGATATTCCAAGTAAATAGACATAAAAAAGTGGTATAGCCATTTTAAAATCTGACAAATCAACTTGAAAGCAAAACTAATTAGAAAAGCTAGGGAATGACACTTACATACTTATCAAAAAAAAAAATCCATCAAGAGAACATGCCAATTATTGAGATCTATGCACCAATCATGAGTGGGACAGAGTTCATAAAAGAAACACCACCAAAGATTAAACACTGAACTGACTCACACACCAATAGTGGTCAACTGCAGTACTTTATGCTCATCAGCTCATCAATAAACAAAATGAAGAAATAAATGCTGAGGATACCTAGCACAATAAACCACTTGGACCTAATTGATATATATTTGGTTTTTCAAACAGGGTTTTTCTGTGGCTTTGGAGGCTGGCTTAGACCTAGGTCTTGTAGACCAGGCTCATCCTCAATTCACAGAGATTTGCTTGTCTCTGCCTCATGAGTGCTGGGATTAAAGGTGTGCACCAACAATGGCCAGCTCCTAACATATATTTGCAGAACATTCACCTGAACAAAAAGACTACACCTTCTTAGCCGCTCATGGAATTTTCTCCAAAATTGGTCACATATTTGAAAACAAAGCAAGCCTCAACAGATAAAAGTATTTGAAATAACACCCTTCATCCTATCTGGACAACACAGATTAGAGCTGAATATAAACAATAGAAGATTTATAAACTCATGGAATGAAGAACTCACTACTGAATAAAAAGTGAGTTAAGACATGAATGGATAATGAAATTAAAAACTTTGTATAATTGAATGAAAATGAAAACACAGCATACACAACCATAGGGGATACAGTGAAGGTACTTCTAAGAGGAAATGTCATATCACTAACTGCCTACAACAACAACAAAAACAAAATGGAGAGACCTCATACTAGCAAATTAAGAGAACATCTGAATGCTTTAGAACATAAGTAAGAAATCACACCCAAACAGAGTAGACAGCAATGAAAAATGAAGCCCATGACTAACATAGATAAACTAGGAAATGTAATACAACAAATCAATTAAACAGAATGCTGGCTCTTGGAAAATCAGAAAGACCAACAACCCTTATCTAAAATTAACCAAAAGATGGAGAGAGAAGATCCAAAATAACAAAATTATAGACAACGGGGGTCATAAGAACAGACACAAAAGAAATCTGGATAATTATAAGGATATATGTTAAAGTTCTGTACTCTTTCAAATTAAGAGACATAAAAGAAATGAATAATTTGCTCCATAAACAGCATCAAGAGACGTTAGGTCAGGATCAGATAAGCAATTTAAACAGATGTATAACCTCCCAATGAAATAGAAACAGTAATTAAAAGTTTACCATCCAAAAAAAAGCCTAAGAACAGAACCTGGAAGCAACCTAGATGCTCCTCAACTGAAGTGTGGATACAGAAAATGTGGTACATTTACACAATGGAGTACTACTCAGCAGAAAAAACAATGGAATCTTGAAATTCCCAGCAAAATGGATGGAACTAAAAGAAACCATCCTGAGTGGGGTAACCCTGTCACACACACACACACACACACACACACACACACACACACACACACACACACACAGACACACACACACACACACACACACACACACACACACACACACACAAAACATGCTATGCACTCACTCATATATGGATTTTACACATAGAGCAAAGGATTACCAGCCTACTATCCACACTACTGCAGAAGTTAGTCATCAAGGAGGACTCTAAGAGAGACATACATGGTCCCCCGGAGAAGGGGAAAAGGACAAGATCTCCTGAGCAAATTGGGAGCATGGGGGAGGGGAGAAGGAGCTAGGAGAATGAGAAAGAGAGAAGAGGAGGTATGAGGAGGATATACAGGAACAGGAAATATGTGTAGGGGGAAGAATAGAGGAGAGCCAAATAAAAGATACCATCAGAGAGGGAGCCAGTATAGGTTTAAAGAGAAACCAGGAACTAGGGAATTGTCCAGAGATATATAAGGATGACACCAACTAACCATCTAAGCAACAGTGGAGAGGCTACCTTAAATGCCCTTCCCTGATAATGAGATTCATGACTAACTTATATGCCATCCTAGAGCCTTCATTCAGCAGATGATGGAAGTAAAAGCAGACAGCCACAGGTAAACACTGATCTGAACTGGAACCCAGTTGCAGAGAAGATGGATTGATGAGCACAGGGATCAAGACCAACCTGGTGAAACCCACAGAAACAGCTGACCTGAACAAGAGGGAGCTCTTGCCCCCAGACTGATCACTGGGAAACCAGCATGGAACTGATCCAGATCCCAAGAATGTGGGTGTTATTGTGGAGGCCTCAGAAATCTGTGGGGACTCTTGTAGTAGATCAGTAGTTATCCCTAGCATGGGAATGAACTTTGGATGTCCATTTCGCATAGAGGGATACTCCCTCAGCCTAGACACATGGGCAAGGGCCTAGGCCCTATCCCAAAGGATATGACAGACTCTGAAGACCCCCCCTATGGAAGGCCTCACCCTCACTGGGAAGCAGAAAGGATATGGGATAGGTAGGGTGTTAGTGGGAGGTAGGGGAGGAGGGGAGGGAGAGGGAACTGAGATTGACATGTAAAACAATCTGGTTTCTAATTTAAATAAAAAATGGAGAAAAAAGTTCTGAACTAAATTTCACTGAAATTGAACAGCCAAGGGATAGAGCTGTTTATGTCTCAACACAGAGACCATACTCAGATGTAATAAGATTCTACCTATGCCCCATACTCTGCTTTTGGGTACCTGTCATTCTAAGAAGAAGCAGTCCATGTGATAATTCAGTGCAATGTTATTTTGGATTCATTTAAAAAGATATTTAGAGACATTGACTCTTTAAAAACATCTAAGAACAGATGATTTTAATACTGAATTCTGCAAAACTTTCAAATATTTAATATACCAAGATGACATCAGAAGTTATTTGCCCAGTTTGTTTTAAAAGGTCAGTGTTACCTGATACTCAAAACATACAAAGACTCAACAAAGAGAAATTACACACCAATTTCCTCTATGAACATAAAGCAAACATTCTTAATAAAATACTTGCAAACTGAATTCAGAAACACATCAATCATCTACCATGATCAAGTAGACTTCATCGTAGAGATGCAGGGATGGTACATTGTCCTCTGTATAAGATAAATCAATTTTTAGTAAGCTTTTGTAGTAGGGTATTTCAATGTGGCTTTTTCAAATGATTTTAGTGTGAGTTATCCTTTCCTCTACTCCCTCTTCAAACTGTCCTTCATTCCCACACAATTTAACCCTTCCTGTTCCGTTATTCCCCTTTCCCTTTTCATTCCACGTGCTTTCTATTCTCCTTCCCGTGGAATACACACACACACACACACACACACACACACACACACACACACACAAAACACAACACATGCACACACGCACGCACGCACGCACGCACGCACACACACACGCGCACACACTCACATCCACACGCACAAACACATATACATCACACCATGGACATTTACTAGTTTTCTGCATTCTATTGCAATTGAAGCACACATACCTAAATATTCAAATCTAGAATATTTAAACGTATCTAGAATGCAAGCATTAAGACCAAGAAATGGGAATTTTGACTTCATGAAGTTGAAGTTGTTTTTCATAGCAAAGGACACCATCATCAGAGTAAAGGGGGAGTATATTGAATGTAAATAATTTAGTCTTTACAAATGACTTTTCTGGTACAGATGGTGATGTCTTAAGTATACAATGAACTCAGAAAAGTATATAGTAAAAAAATGAGCGATGCATTTTAAAATTGCAGCATGAAATTACATAGAGGGTTTTCAAAGGAAGAAATACAAATTGAAAAGTTATTTTTAAGTGTCCATCATACTTAGATACCAGAGAACTCAAGATAAAATGGCTGTAATTTCATTTTACTCTAGTAAGATGGATAAAATAAAAATATTCAAATGCAAAAAATAATGAAAATAAAAATATGCTGTCACTGATATGGGGAAATAGAATTCATATTACTATTGGTGTGAGTGCAAATTGTGCAGCTACCATCACTGGGGTTTCCTCAAAAATATTTAAGTTGATATGACATAAAATCAACTACTGGGCATATTCCAAAGGACTCTACATACTAGTACAGAGATACTTGCTCATCCTGTCCACTGCTTTTCATTACAGTCAGGAAATGGAAACCATTTCAAATGTCTATCATTTAAATAATAGATAAGGAAAATGAAGTTCATTTATACAATGTAACACTATTAAGTTATAAAGAAAAATGATGACATTAAATTTACAAATAAATGTGTATCATATAGCATTATGATTCTGAGCCAGGCAATCCATACCAAAAAAAGATAAATACCACATACTCTTTCTCAAAAGTAGATAATATAATTCAAATATTAAGTTTCAGGGTGCATTATACTGAGAATTACATATGTTACAAAACACTGTTAAAGCAGTGTATAAATTCAATTTAGAAGTGTGCTTGTTCATAATTTTCAGATGGTTATAAACACAATATTTATTTTGACTGGGTCTGTAGGTTTTAAATAATTTAAAATTCACCCATATACATATTTGGTATATTTCTAGGAGAAAATAAAAATATCACAAGATCCAATTTATATATGCTTATTTGGTAGTTGTGTTTTGTCTGCATATTACAAAGTGAAATTGTAAAAGAAAAACAATTGGTAACAAAGTTTATTTTTACATCCAACTTTCAGTAACTGTTCATCTCCTATGAAAATGTTCAAGTAATATATGTAATTATTTCTCACATAGGAAAATTTATGTATTCATAAAAAATAAAATGGTGTGCTACAGAGCCTAGATACATGGCTCAGAAATTAAAAGCTCTTGCTGCTTTACCAGAGGATGTAAGTTTGGTCCCCAGAAGCCCTGTTGGGCTAGTCACAATCTCCTGCAACTCTAGTTACAGGGATTGAACACCTTTTGGCTTCCATGGGAACCAGCATACAGGTGACATACACATATACACACAAACAAATGAACACAAAGTAACTATAAAGAAATGGTTGCTTGAAATTTCATATTAGATCTTGGCTTGCATAAATTCCAAAGGAATTTTGGGAGTGCAGGGTGGAGGAAGGAATATGGGGAAAGGCAATTAATAATATAGGCCTTTTTAAAAAGCTATGGAAAATTTACTACTGTATTACTTTTCTAAAATTTATACATATATGAAGGGAATTTAAAGGGAGTTACCATGAAAAGAATTTAAATGAAGGAGACAATTCCAAATAGGCATTAAATGGTACCAGATAAAACTCCAAGTGCCAGAAATGAGTTATATCTTTTTGAGCCATAGGGAAAAAAGCTCCCCCAGACTTCTCAAACACTACAATCTGTTGTCAATGTTTTGTGTTACCTTCCAACACATGATGGTGTGATCCTATAGATGAAGATATCACATAGTTAGCATAAAAACCTCTAGGTGATATTCAACTAGAGGCTTCCCATCTACTGCTTAGCACTCATAGTACTACCAGGTACTACACACATTACCAGAGGAGAAAAGTAACCAACAATCTCACCAACCTACAAACCTCAAAAGCTATAACAATAAAGTATTGGCAAGATATGTTCATTAATGCAATAATGGTATAAATGTTAGGGGAATAACTAATCATATTTTAAAAAGGTGAATTTAATGCCAATTCTGTAAGATGAAACTATACCTGATACTATTAATGAAACCAAGAATATGAGACTGGATAAATCTTAGGTCCTTCAGGAAAACTAACTACTACTATTCAGCTAAGTGAACATAGAAATAAAATAAAATAAAATGACATATGCCATGCCCATAAATCAGTGCATCATTCAGCCATTATCAGAGATGTTTCTTCTTGCAGTAGATGGTAATTAACAGGTATTTTTACCCACACTCAGAAAACATGAAGAAAGAACGATACATATGAGTGTTCAAACCCAAATGAGATATTTTCTCTTGCCCCTCCATTCAAGGCTGAGAATCTGTCCAAATAGGGAAATAGGGGTGGGGGGAGGAAAATAGAAAGAACTGGAGGTGGTGAACAATTCTAAGAAAACACCACATTCTAGACAACAAGGGGTAAATATACATCTTAATTCACAGAGACTGTGGCATCATGTAGAAGATAAGCCATAAAAGCACCAGAATGAATAGGAGAAGTAAGCACAGAGTAATACCAATAGCCATTTCTTAAATGAAACAGCCCTGTGTATATAAACCATACTACAGGGCAGATTCCATGCTCTGGAGCAGCTGCACAACCCAAATCAGACTTCAAGTTTTTCATTGCCTTTTTCAATTCTTTTCTATGTTCTTAAGAGGTAAAGAACATGAAGTTGAGTGGGTAAGATGGGCCAAGGATCTGGGAAGATTTGGAGGATGGAAGAATGTCACAAAAATACACAGCATGAAATTTTTAAAGAATAAATTTCAAAAAGAAAAATGGAGATGATGGGGGGTGTTCTTCTGTATAAATGTTGCTTTTATTGATTGATGACTAAAACATGGATTGTCTGATAGTCAGACAGGAAGATAGGTGGGGCTAGGAGACACCGAGTTCCTGGGGAAGGTAGGCAGAGAGAGTCTCCATATAGCCACCAGGAGGATAGGATGTGCCAGGCATCCTCCAGTAAGCCAAGACCACGTGGAAATACATAGATTAATAAAAAAGGGTTAATAATTGATACAGAGCTAGCCAATAGAAAGCCCTAGCCACTGACCAACAGTTTAATAATTAATATGTCTTTGTGTAATTATTTGGGGCAAGGGTGGTGGGACCAGGCAGGAAAATAAAACCCTAAAGCAACATAGAAATAACAGAAATAGAAAATTTATATCAAAGAACATCCCGATGATACTAATTAAAACTATTTTCTTAAAATTGCCTATATTGATATAATTTGAAAATTATCTAGAAAAGTAGGAGCAACTACTAAAAATTCATCCATTTGAAACCTGTGTTATAATCAAGTATATATTCTCTTTGCAACATAGGCCAACATTTGAAAAAAGATTCCACAAGGATAAAATTTGTCAGTGTTCATAAATATAGGCCATTTGTGTTTTTTTACTTCATCTATCTTACAATAATAAAAATGTTATAAACAAAAACATGTAAAAGGCTCTGTTGTTTGACTTATGTATCTCACCCACTATATGATCTCGTTCTGCCAAATATTTTACATGCAATCTTATCTCCTCCGATTTTTAAAATTGAAACAAAAGACAATCCATTGCCATTAAGAAAGGGACAGTTGTTTGTTGTGATGTTGTGACTTACAATCTCTATTGAATTTTATTACATAAGCCCCATAAACCTGCCCATTTGCTCATAGGCAGTGCATAGTTTCAAATAAGCAATCGTATCATTATTTTTATAATTTAAAATTCTTCCAGATGATAGTACTGAACAAACTAAAGAGTGAGACAGAAATAATGTTGTATATATGTTTTCTACAAAATTTTAACAGAAAAAAACCAATAAACTATTATATTATAGCATTTGTGTGTTGAATAAAATTTTCTAAAATTAAAGATATAGAATAAAGGATTGCCAGTCTACAATCCACACCATCAGAGGAGCTAGGAAACAAGGAGGACCCCAAGAAAATATTGCATAGTCCCTCAAAGAAGGAGAGGGGGACAACAACCCCTGAGTTAAGTGGGACCACGAGGTGGGGGGAAGAAGGAGGTGGGAAGGGAAGAAGGGGACTGGGGAGGAGAAAAAGAAGACTGAGACAGGGTGGAATAGAGGAGGGCATGAAAGGAGATGCTTTGATAGAGGGAGACAGTACAGGTTTGGAGAGAAATCTGGCACAGGGGAAATGTTAGGGTATCCACAGAGATGACCCCAATGAAGAATCCAGGCAGTGGTGGAGAGGATGCCATTGATGCCCTTCCCCTATAATGAGATTGATTACTATCTTGGTTACCATTCCTAGAGCCTTCATCCTGTAGCTGTTTGAAGCAGAGACAGGCACCCACAGCTAAGCACTGAACCATACTCCTGGAATTCAGTTGTGGAGAGGGAGGAGAGATGAACATAGGAGCCAAGACAGGGCTGGAGAAACCCACAGAAACAGTTGACCGGACCTTGTGAGAGCATGGAGACCCTAGTCATAAAGCTGGGGAAACAGCATTGGACTGAACCAGGCACTCTAAATGTGGGTGCCAGCTAGGAGGCCAAGACAGTCTATGGGACCTCTAACAGTGGAGCCAGTGTTTGTCCGTAGAGCACAAACGGACTTTGGGAACTCATTCCCTATGGAGGGATACTATTGCAGCCCAGATACAACAAGGAGGGCCTAGGCCATTCCCCAGATGATATGATGGACTTTGAAGGTTCGCTGTGGAGGGCCTCACTATCCTTGGGGAGGATAGATGGGGGGGTTAGGTAGGGGATGGATTGGTGGGGGGGTAGTTGGTGGGGAACATGGGAGGATGGGAGGTTGAGGGAATGGGGGTGGAGATGGATATGTAAATATGAATAGTAACTAAAGTTTCTAAAAATAATAACTCGCTACTGAACATGGGAAGGAAAGAGAGAGGTCAGTTCTGTAGTCATCCATTTTCAGGAGAGATGTACAGTTGGAGCAAAGTCCTCAAAGCCCTGAATGTCACTTTAATGACAATATCTCTTATTTATTGCAAGCTACTCATAACTTTTTAATAAAACCTGAATGTGAAGATGAACTCTAATCATATATTTGGTCAATTGTGGTTTAAAAGTTTTCAAATACCACACAGAAGAAGCAGGATGATGAGCAACAGGATTTACAGTCAACATTAAAACTGAATTTGCACTTGGTTGTACATTTGTAGTACCATTATATTTTGCAGATTTGTATATATGTGTTTTGTTTTGGATGAAAGAAAAATTGTAAATATCAAGGTATTGAGGCAAGGAAATGTCCATCTAAAAACTCTTGAAACACTATAGCACATTTGTTAAATTTTGGAAGTTGGATTTTTTATAATACAAAAATTTAAAGTGACACTGAAAAAATATTTCTAAAATTAAAACTGAAGAATTAAACTATAATGCAAAGCATCACCAGATTATACTAGCAACACCATTTCAAAAAGTATTAATGTGTCTGCTCACTGTTTTCATGTGTCAATCCAAACATTCCTGTTTCTCTGAGAAGCTGAGTGATAAATATTGAGAATGGAATGATGAAAAGATCTCTTGAATTCATAATAAACTCTAAATTCCTTTTTCCTTCCCTATAGTATAGGCATATAAATATATTTATCAGGATTTTAAAACTTAGAAAAACACTACTAGTTCACAATTAATTTAAATATAAGCTATTATAGCATGAATCAAGAAGCAGAAAAATTTCAGATTATATAGGGCACAACTTTCATATCAAAAAGTCTGTCACCTAGGTACAGAAATTTATAGTTTCTTGTACCCATGCTCAATCTCACTCCTATTGGCAATCTGTCTCTGTTTATGTCTCTCTGTCTGGCTATCTGGCTGTCTGTCTCTCTATCACTATTTGCCCCTTGTTCTCTCTATCCATATAACTATCTCTTGTCACTGTACCTCCTGTTCCCCTACTTTCAAAGTCTAAATTTCTCCTTTACTACAGAATCATGAAAATATTTAATATAAATAATTTATCATATATTTGTGAAATTGGTATCAACTTTGTTTATAATGTAGAATGAAGCAAATTTTAGAATATTTTTTCTGGATTATTGTTATATTGATAGTGATTTATCCTTGGGGAACAAGATCCATATGAAATACAAGCTTTCCAATTATTTTCTGTGTGTCAACAGATACCTGTGACGTAAGGGAGCTTTTTAAGGGCTGCACCGGAAAACCCTAGCCCTTTTCTGGCCGCGCTTGCTGGGTTCCTGTTACCTCGATCTGGCCTGCATTTTGCCCTGGTGTCTTCTTGAATAAAAGAGACTTTACTATCCCGGATTACAGTTCATCTTTTGGCGCACACTCCTACCCATATTCTTCAGTTGGCTCCCAACGTGCCTCTTTTATACTAAAAGTGGAATTGTAGGGAGACACCCTAGCCCTGCCCAATAGTCATGGGACAGGTGCCAGGTGGACCCGGGACTCTCCCATAAGGGCATGGTGAAGGAAATCCGGTGTGACGTAAGGGAGCTTTTTAAGGGCTGCACTGGAAGACCCTAGCCCTTTTCTGGCCACGCTTGCTGGGTTCCTGTAACCAGGCTCTGGTCTGCGTCTTGCCCTGGTGTTTTCTTGATTAAAGAAACTTCACCATCCCGGATCACAGTTCATCTTTGAGCACACGCTCTAACCCTTAATCTTCAGATTCCTTTGCATGTTCCTTTTTAAAAAATTTTATTATGATATTCATATATATGAAGCTCAACATATTTTATTGAAAATATAATATTCTCTTATATATCTTCATTATATCCCTCTAATCCTCCAGTTCCTCCCCACTGCTCTCCAGATCCACTCCCTTTCTGTCTATCATTAGAAAAGCACAGGCTCCTAAGAGATAACAACCAAATATAACAAAATAAAATATAAGAATATGAAGCAAACACTGTCGTATTGAAGTTAGACAATGCAGTCCAACAGGAAGAAAAGAGACCCAGGAGCAAGCACAAGAGTCAGAGACTCACTTGTTCTCACAGTCAGGAGTTCCAGATAAATACTAAGATAATAACAACGATATATACACAGAGAACCTGGCAAAGACACGTGTAGTTCCTGTGCTTTCTTGCTACATAGAACTTTTGGTCATGTACAATATTGTCAACAGAATCAAATGTAATATCTTATAGTATTGCCTAAATATGTTTTCTTTAATAATGTTAAATTTTAAGTGCTTAAGTAGAACCAGATAATTATCTCTGGTATCCCAGTGTAAAATGAAAATGAAGAGCTCTTATTGTTAAAGGATTAAGGCATCTTGGTTTGGGATGATTATAGTTCTAGGTGATGATTTACGCATTTTATTTGTTGTGTAGGCATTTTGTTCCTGGTTTCTGTCCTTTCTTCATTTATGGAAATTGTGATTGACTGTGTGTTGCTTGTTTTCCTGGTCTGTTTACCTGCTCTGTTCACAGGGAGTGTCTTCTGTTTTGGGAATCTGGAATACTATGATGAGTTGGGAGAAAGAAATTTGGCGAAAGACTTCATGATTCGTTGGAGCTAGTGTCAGAGAGAAAGGGAGACCACAGCAGTTTTCTTGCTGTAGAGCTATGGATGGGACTGGGGTATTGGATCTCAGAAGCAATAGGATAGGTTTGGGCCTGTCCTCAGCCTACTCGTTATCCTTGATTGACCCCTTTGTTTTGCCAAGGGAACCTGCTGAAGTTGGCTTCTGGGACACAGAAAAAACAGAGGGAGGAGAGTTAGAAGGAGGAAATCTATGGAATTCGCAGCAGATGAGTGCAAGGGGCCTGGGAAAGCTGACATAGGAGTTCTGCCTACAGAGTTGAGGATAAGACTTGGGAGAATAGGTCTGTGGGAAGAGAAAGGGGAGGTCTGTGGGCACCATACCTGGTTTGTCTAGGAGGCATGGCCTCTGCATATTATTCACTACATCTTTTAGGACTAAAATCACTGGTGTGTTCAAAAATAGTTCGCTACCAGCTTCCTGAGCAATGAATTCCTTGTTCGGAACTAGTGTTCTTTTCCCTGAGTTGGTATGAACAGTAGAATTCTGGAAAATTTAATAATTGATACTCAAATGCCAATATCATGATATGACTTCAGTACACATTGATAGAATCTATTATGTGGTAATTCATTTTTAATCTCACACAATTTTGAAAAAAATAGAAATAATTTGATTTTTATTCATGTTTTAAAAATAATGTCAGTGATTAAAGTTAGGTTAACTATCCTAATGTGGATTTTGTAAATTAAAACAGATATGGATATTCTGGATGATGTTCCTTCTGTTAATAAAATGATCAGAAGTGTAAAATTTAGTTTTCAGAGAATTTTCAGGAATTCTCATCCAGTTTTGAGAAGAATCTACCAGAGTACGCACTTCAGTGGTTTCCAGTACATCCACAGATTTGAGTAACTAGCACAGCTCTCTAGCTGAGACATCATTATGCCAAACAGAACACTGAAGCAGCTTTCAGTCTTCCATCATAAAGCTATAAAATGCATTTTTATATGATCTGTATCGCTGGACTTGTCTCCTACATGTACAGCCTGTACATAGCACCATGCAACACATAGTCAGCAAATGTTTTCTTTTTCATTTATCATGCTTTCAGTGTTTTACGTGTTATGTATATCAGTGTTTAATTCTTTGTTTATGCAAAATAATGTCTTTTTACTGGTGAACATAGATGATTAACTGTTTATCTACTTCTAGACATCTGTGCTATGTACATAGTTGGTGGCTATAAGTAATACTATCTTGAATATGCTTACACAGGATTTTATTTTAACAGTGTTTCCAATCGTTTGAACCAAATGTTGGCACCAAATGGATCGGAAGCCTGAATCTTGAATAGTAACCAAGTCATGATCCAAAGCACATGTATACTCTACAATCCTAACAACAACAGAGGAGAGTATAGTCATGTGCAATGCGTGACAGCACTTCTTAACAAATTTCCTGACCTCATTTTCTTAAAAGAAATATTTTTCCCACTGAGTTTTCATAGCATCCTTGTTGAAAATCAATTTGACCACAGATAAAGATATTAATTGTTTAAGCCTCTTTTCAAGTTCAGCAATTCAAATAATTACCTTCACCATATAACATGTACTCTTGATTGCTCTAACTTTTATTAAGTTTACAGTTAGGGTGTGTAGAGGATCTAAATTCCTTTCCATATTTATTGTTATTACATTTACACAAGTATTTTAAGATGATTTTTATCTAAACTTTAATAATAAAAGATACATAATACTTTGGGAGGAATTAGATTGACCACATAGAAGAATTTTGTAGACTACTGACATATTAGAAATACCAAATCTTCAAATCCATGTACATAGGCAAATTTTTCATTAACTTTAGTTTACTTTAATGATATTGTATAATTTTCAGTGTACAAGTCTTTCAAATGTTCTGTTAAAAATATTACTACTGTTTTTATCATATTGCATGACTGTTCCTTGAATTTTCAAATTGTTTCTTGCTTGTGGAAACATGTATATGTGATTTTCTAATATTTATATTTTTCATAATAATTTATAACAAATAATTTTTAAATATATAAATAATTATTAAGGTTCTATAATAAAATCCAATTTGTATGCAAAGTATAAATCATAATGTTTTGATATAAATAGCTATATTGTGATATATTTCCTAAAATCTAGCTAATTAACATACCTGACAATTCACATAGCAAATTTATATATGGTAAAAATATTTGAAATTTGTTCTCATAAACTTTTAGTGTACAAAATACTTGAGGAAATTATATTAAACAAGATGAAGCAGATAAGGAGAAATACATACTGCATGCTGATTTTATATGTAGAGTCTAAATAAAAATGTTAATGTCTAACATAACTAAGGTTAGAATGATGGTTACTAGGAACTCATCTTAAAGAAGGGTATAAATTTCAACTATAAGATTATGTATTTGATTATGGACTAGAATTAATGATTCATCGTGGCCTTATGTCCTGCAAAACTGTTTAACAAACTTCAGCATTATAAAAGTTTTAACAGACAGTTTTATTTCTTCCTGCCCATTCTTGACTTTAAAACTTTAATATTTTTTAAATTTTTGAATTTTAATCATTTACTTAAAAGTAACTTTTGAGTTAATAGTGTGTGTGTGTGTGTGTGTGTGTGTGTGTGTGTGTGTGTGTGTGTGTGTTAAAGAGTTGAAACTGAACAAACAGTAAATTTCAATTTAATTTTTTTTCTTGCTGCAGTTTGGTGGCACACGCCTTTAATCCCAACACTATGGAGGCAGAGACTGGTGGATATCTGTATGTTTGAGGCCAACCTGGTCTATATTGGGAGTGGCAGGACAGGCTCCAAAGAGACACAGAGAAACCCTGTCTCAAAAATAAATTTTCTTGGAGTTAGGAAGATGAATCAATGAGTAAAGTGCTTGTTACTCAAAATTGAGACCAATCTTCTTACCTGCAACCATGTTAAAGTGGGAATAGTGGTATATCCTGATAATCCCATAACTAGAACTTATAATAAAGGAGAATCACTGTGGCTTGTTGGCTATCCAGATAAACTAACTAATGATTTCAAGGTTCAGTGAGAGAAATTGCCTCCATAATTAAGGCTGAAAGTAAGAGAGAAAGACAGCCAACCCAATATCAACCTGTATCCTTCAAGCACATTGATTTATGTCATAGAACAAAGTGACAACTAATTGAGTAACTATAGTAATATTGTATATAATATTGCCTATTTAACTATAATTATGTAATTTTAATATTTTGCTTTGATTATAAAATATTTGTTTTGATTTCAGTAATATTTCTATTTTACTCCATTAAAATACATGAGTGTATTTTTAGATGGATGCTAGACATTGCTTTGTGTTTCTCTTATTTCATGTTTCACAATATATATTATTCACTCTCTATACCTTCTTCATCCCCCACATATGTTTTCTCCTTTATTTCCCATAGGAAGTAGTTGGGTTTGCTTTCTAAATTTTCTGGAAAATAGAGTTCATTTTTATATGCTCCTTTTATGTACTCAATATTTAACATCATTCTATTTACAGTCTTCCATTTATCCTTCAGCACTTTTGCACAGGGAAGATTTTTATTTCTCATGTTTGGCATCATTATTTTCTTGGAATTTGTAGTTAACAGCTATTATCCAATGTCTGTTTTCTGTTATCTATTTTTTTCTACTCTATCTTCCTGATGAATTGATGCTTTTTCCTTTTAATTTGTTTTTACATTTGGCATAATAGCAATTTTTCTCTAATGTCATTTTATCTTGTAATTGTATTATTATTTAGGTTGTTATTTGATTGATATACAATTCTTTGAATTTCATAGTTTGGTTCTCAGAATCTAAAATATATCTATGTACACAGCAAAAAAAAACTTGTGTCTTATAATCTCTGTTTATATTGTAGTGCTTTGAACATTTACATTTAATTCAATTAGTGATCCAGCACTTACATCCATTTTTTACTTCCATATTTTTTCTTGCTCTCTCTATCATTGTATTTCTAATTTGAAATATAGCTATTATTTTGAAGTATTTAATTCCTTGTTTCCTAGTGCTTCTTCTATGTATTTTAGTCTTTTGATACAGGTGTCATATATCCCATGTTTGCCACAAATTCAATATGAAACTGAAGATCTTGAGTTTTTGATCCTCTTATACTGTCCTCCCAAGTGCTAGGTTTACCAGCATGTGCCACCAAAGCAGACCTCAACTTATAAAGATTTAGGGAATTAAATGGGAGCTCAAATGGAAGACAATTTCTCTTGTCTGTTTGTATTAATAAAACAGTAGATTAAAATGGTGATGTAGAAATGTAGAACATTTGGCCATATGGAATATTGTCAACAGAATCAAATAAAATATATTCAGTTTTTCCTGACTATGTTCCCTTTGAAATTGTTAAATGTGAAGTACCCTAGAAGAACCAGGTAATTATTTCTGTCATTCTAGTTTAAAATGAAAATGAAGAGCTCTTGACAGTAAAGAATTAATAATTTCTAAATTGTCAGAGAATCCAAGCTTCCAATATATTAAAAACAGAGATCTCTCTTAAAGAGAATGATTGTAGTAAAGTTTGCCTGATCAGATAAAAAGACAAGTGTTTTTCCAGAAATCTGGATGTATAAGTTAAAAAAAAAGCTTAGAAGGCAAAGTTACCCTTTGTGTGGTTAACTACCAGTACAACACTGGCCAGATATGGAAAGAAAATTGGGATTGCCAATTTATGATTATTCCTCTTTGTTGTTTATGTAAAATAGATTCTTTTCTCCTACAATATATTTTTTCTACATTATTTTTATTTGAATTAGAAACAAGATTGTTGTATATGTCAATACCAGTTCCCACTCCCTCCCCTCCTCCCCTACCACCCCTCCAACTAAAACCCTACCTATCACATATCCTTTCTGCTCCCCAGGGAGGGTGAGGCCTTCCATAAGGGGTCATCAGAGTCTATCATACCTTTTGGGATAGGCCTAGGCCCATCCCCATGTGTCTTGGCTCAGGGAGTATACCTGTATGTGGATTGGGCTCCCAAAGTCCACACTTATGCTAGGGATAAATCCTGAACTACTACAGGAGGTCCCATAGATTTCTGAGGTTTCCTCACTGAAACCCACGTTCCTGGGTTCTGGACCAGTCCCATGCTGGTATACCAGCTATCATTCTGGGGACCAAGAGCTCCTCGTTGTTCAGGTCAGCTGTTTCTGCAGGTTTCAACAGCCTGGTCTGGACCCCTTTGCCCATCACTTGTTCTTCTCTGCAACTGGATTCTAGTTAAAGTTCAGTGATTAATTGTGGATGTCTGCTTCTACTTCCACTAGCTGAGGGATGAAAGCTATAGGACGGCAAATAAAACAGCGATATATCTTAATTACACTTTCTTACAACTCTCTCTACTCCACCCAGTTCCTCCAAACCTCTGCCACCCTAGGAATGCACTCCTTTTGTGATCTTATTAGGAAAGAACAGTATCCAGAAGTAGTGGTGCACAAATTTAATCTCAGCAATCAGGCTGCAGAGACAGGTGTATCTCTGTGAGTTCCAGGACAGCCAAGGCTACACAGTGACACCTTGTCTTGAAAAACAAACAAGACAAAGTTACATATAAAAATAAGCATGGTGTAACCTTAAAAAGAGCAGGAAAGAACAGGATCTAGGAGATAACAACCAAATATTTGTGACAAAGTATGATAACATAAAATAAAATTTAAAAAAAATAACTCTTATGGAGGCTGGACAATATAACTCCACAGAAGGAAAAGAGTCCCAAAAACACACAAGAATCAGAGACCCACTCATTCACACAACCAGAGGTCCCATAAAAATACTAAGTTGAAAGCTATAATATATATTCAGAGCACATGGGGTACAGCCATGTGGACCCTGATCTTATTATTTCTGTCTCTGTGAGTTAATATGAGCATTGCTTAGTTGATTTAGAAGCCCTTGTTCTCAATATCCTCTATCTCTCTGGCTCTTACATTCTTTCTACCTCCTCTTCCATGGTATTCCCGAGCTCTAAGTTCTGAGTGGGGAGATTTGTTGGAGACATTCCTTTTAGAGTTGTCCCAAGGTATTATCTCTCTCTCTCTCTCTCTCTCTCTCTCTCTCTCTCTCTCTCTCTCTGTACTGTCTGGGTGTCGGTCGGTCTTTGGATTTGTTCCTATGTGCTACAGAAAGAAGGCTCTGTGATGATAGCTTAATAAGGCACCAATCAATGAGGGTAGCAGAATATAATTAATAGACATTTTATTGTTACTTTTTTTATTTTTTTAACCAGCAGCATTTGGTTTTGAATATATAGTTTCTGGTTCTTGTTCATCCAAACCTCTTGTGCACTGGGCCTTAAGCCAAATCAGATGTTGGTTGGCTACCCCTACAAGTTCTATGTAATCTTTGCCCTAGCACATAGCCAGGCCAGACTGACCATATGTCAAAGGTTTTGTGGCTGAGTTGAATTTACATTTCTCTTTTGGTAAACTTCACAGTACCTTCCCACACCAAAGGCACTATATGGTATGTATAAAGGCTCCATGTAAGATGTAAGATGAAACTGGAAGCAACCTAGATGTCCCTCGACTGATGAATGGATGGAGAAAATGTGGTACAGTTACAAAATGGAGTACTACTCAGCAACAAAAAAACAAAATCAAACAAATAAAAAACAATGGAATCTTGAAATATACAGGCAAATGGATGGAACATGAAGAAATCATCCTGAGTGAGGTAACCCAGTAACAAAAAGACAAAAATGGTATTTATTCACTCTTATATGGATTTCAGATCTGGAGAAAAGAAGTAGCAGCCTATAATCCACACTACCACAGAAGCTAGGAAACAAGGAAGGCCCTAAGAGAGACATACATGGTCCCCCAGAGAAGGGGAAAGGGACAAGATCACATAAGCTAATGGGGAGCATGAGATGAAGGGAGAGGAAGTTAGAAGAAAGAGAAGGGGAGAGGAGGAGGAACAGGAGGACAGGAGGACATGAGGCAGCAGGAAGATCTAGTTAGGGGAAGAATAAATGAGAGCAAGAAAAGAGACAGCATCATAGTGGGAACCATTATAAGTTTAAAGAGAATTCCGGCACTAGGGAAATGTCCACAGATCTACAAGGTTGACTCCAACTAACAATCTAAGCAATAGTCCAGAGGCTACTTTAAATGCCCTTCTCCAATAATGAGATTGATGACTACATGATATGCCATCCTAGTGCCTTCATCTAGTAACTGATAGAAGCAGACAAATACACCCACATTTAAACACTGAGCTGAACTCTGGAATCCAGTTGCAGAGAGGGGGGGGTGATGAGCAAATGGGTCAAAACCAGGCTGGAGAAACCCACAGAAACAGCTGACCTGAACAAGGGGTTGTTCATGGACCCCAGACTGATAGCTAGGAACCCAGCATAGGACTGTTCCAGATCCCCTGAAGGAGGAAATCGGTTTGGAAATCTGGACAATCTATGGGGCCACTGGTAGTAGATCAGTATTTATCCCTACTACACAAATAAACTTTGGGAGCCCTCTCCTTATAGAGGGATGCTCTCTCAGCCTAGACACACTGGAGGGTGGGGGTGTCTAGGCTCTGTTCCAAATGATTTGACAGACTTTGAAGATTCCCCATGGAGGACCTCACCCTCCCTGGGAGCAGAAAGGGGTTGGGATAGGGAGTCAGTGGGGGGCAGGGAAGGAGGGGACGCTGAGGGAACTGAGATCGACATGTAAAGAAGATTGCTTCTAATTTAAAGAAAAAAAAGAGATAAGATGTAAGTTGTAAGAGCTAGTTAGTTAGTAACAAGCCTAAACAATTGTCTGGGCCTATATAATTAATAATAATTCTCTGTGTGGGTATTTGGGAAACTGGCTGGTAGGACAGAGCTGACTGGTGGGACAGAAAAACTCTACCTATGTATTCATGTTCCCCTTTTTTCTTTTCTTTTCTTTTCTTTTTCTTTTTTCTTTTTCTTTTTTTTTTTTTTTTTTGGTTTTTCGAGACAGGGTTTCTCTTTCTCTGTGTAGCTTTGGAGCCTATCCTGGCACTCGCTCTGAAGACCAGGCTGGCCTTGAACTCACAGAGATCTGCCTGCCTCTGCTTCCCGAGTGCTGGGATTAAAGGCGTACCTTCAACGCCCCGCTCACGTTCCCATTTTATTTCTGATTTTATTTCTATATTGGTTATTCTCTCTCTGCCCTTTAGTTAGTTTTGATAAGAGGGACAAGGGTTTGTAGATCTTGTCAATTTTCTCAAAGAACCTTTTTTCATTGATTCTTTATTTGTTTCCATTTTATTGATTTTAGACCCAGATTTGATTATTTCTTGCCATCTACTGCTTTTGGTATGATTACTTCTTTTTGTTCTATACCTTTCAGGTGTGCTGTTAAGTTTCTAGTATTTAACCTCTACAACTTGTTTATCTAGGCATTTAGTGCTAAGAACTTTCTTATTACTACCACTTTCATTCTGTCTTATAAGTTTGGTTATGCTCTGTATACATTTCTTTTGACTACTAGAAAGACTGTCATTTATTTATAGACCCATTTTTTTCCTTCAGTAGAGACTTCTTCAGTTTCCATGAGTTTATAATATTTTGTTGTCACTTTTGTTATCGACATCCAGCTTTAATTTATCGTGGTCTGATACAAGGAGTTACTTCTATTTTTTTCTAACCATGGAGACTTGCTTTGGTTCCAAGTATGCAGTCAATTTTAGAGAAGGTTCCATGAGTTTTAGATAAGTTACATAATTTTGTATTGGGGTGAAAGAGTCTGTAAATATCTGTTGGATTCATTCGGTTTAAAGCATCTGTTATATCCAGTATTCTCTGTTCAATTTTTGTCTGAATGATCTGTCTAATGGTGAGAGTTAGCTATTGAAGACTCCCACTATCAGTACATGAGAATCAATAAATGATGTAATCTATAATAGTGTTTCTTTTACAAACTTGGATTCCCTTGTTTGGGGGGCATAAATGTTAATAATTGAAATGTTGTATTTTTTGCATTTCTCTTTTTTAGTATGTACTTACCTTCCATATTTCTCTTGATTGACTTTAACTTCATGCCTATTTTGTGAATATTAAAATGACTATGCCAGCTTGCTCCTTCAGTCCATTTGCTTTTCTAAGTCCATTTACTTACTAAAAGCCCTTATCATGATGTAATGTCTATCTTTGATTGTTGAGTGCTATATTTTGGATTGAAAAAAAGGATGGATCCTGTTTTTAATTCATTTTGTTAATCTGTGTATTTTCATTGGAAAATTGAGACCATTGATATTGAGAGGTATCAGTGACCCATGGTAATTTATTCCTATTATTTTGTTGTTGTTTTTGGTGGTGGTGGTGGTGGTGGTGGTGGTGGTGGTGGTGGTGCTGTGTGTGTGTGTGTGTGTGTGTGTGTGTGTGTGTGTGTGTGTGTGTGTATTTCCCCATTTTTTTTTTAATTTGTCAGTCAGGTTGAGACTGTTTATTCCTTGTGTTTTTATGGGTGCAGCTAACCTACTTATTTTGATGTATCAGAGATCTGCCTGTCTGTGCCTCCTGAGTGCTGGGATTAAAGGCATGTGCCACAATGCCCGGCTCCAGATTTCTTTTTAATAACAAATATGGGAGAATTCAAAGGGCTGGTTGATTCTTCAGTATGTACTTTTTATTGATTCTATTTCCATTGTCTTGTCTTGCACATTTTATCCATTATCTTATCTAATTGCTTGTGTTTTCCTGAATTTCTTTAAAGAATTTATTAATTTCCTCTTAAGCATCTCTATCATCTTCATGTGGGTGTTTTTAGGGTATTTTTCTTTTCCTTTAGCTACAGGTGTATTTATGGCTTGCTGTGACAGTGAAAGATCCCGAAGGGATACTTTCGTAGAGGGAGACCCACACACCCAGGGATCAGCGAGGCCACGAACTGGATGCAAAAAAACAAGAGGCTTTATTGGAGACGCAGGTACCTGGGGCGACTTAGCTTCTGTGTGGCTAAGCGCCCCGAGCCAAGGGAAAAGGGGTCCTTATATAGGAAAAAGGCGCAAGCTAGGAGCAAGGATTCTATTGGATAATTCTAATGAGGCATTATACAGAGCTATTCCCATTGGTCAATGTATATGAGGCGCTATACAGGGTTATTCAAATGAGGCAAAGTACAGAGTTATTCAAATGAGGTGAAACACAGAGTCTTTCAAATGAGGCGAAATACAGAATCATTTCCATTGGATGGTTCAAATGAGACACAGAGCCATTCCAGATCAGCATATTCTCAAGGTCTGGTGTCTGGTACAGCAGACTCAATTCCCCCCCTTTCCTGATGGCTGACCTTGGGGGCGGAGACCTTGGGACGGAGTGTTTCTCTTCGGGCGGGGCGGGGGCTCAGGGGCAGAGCTCCAGGCCGGCTCACTCGGTGTTTGTTCTCGTGCTGACCCACCTGGTGCTCGCCCTCGTGCCGGCCCCACCCGGTGCTTGTTCTCGGGCCGGCCCCACCTGGTGCTTGTTCTCGGGCCGGGCGGGGAAAGGCCACCGGGGGTGGGGATCGGGGAAGCCGCCGACAGGAGGAAGAGGAGACAAACTTGAGAAAGAAAGGGCTAAGGGACAGGGGTCTTTCAACAGGATATGTAGACTCTAGTTGGAGACATTTCTTTGGCTGGTAAGAAACATATTGTCTGGTAGTATAATATTGTTAGAACTGATATTTTTGGCCACTGGGGTTTCCAAGTAAAATGCGTTGCTGGGTATTGCGATCTCACACTTAGAAATGAAGACATGCTCTAGGTCTTAGGTGAACTCTAGGAAGAAGCAGAGCACAGTGTTCAACAAGGTTATGATTTTTGTCTCCTTGGAAGGGAGGAATGCAGTGATCAGACATCACAGCAGAGTGTTTACCACTGGAGGTGAGTCTAGAGGGTCGGATCTAGAGAAAGAGATGGTGAATGGAAGATCTACAGATTGCATCCCTGCTTTCTGGGCAGGAGTGTTCTATGAATTGGTGGGGGTTAGGATAAAGCAACAAGTGGAGAGAAGGAAGTTATCAAGGAAAGGTCTGTGGGATCAAAAGGCGAGGTGGGCATAGAAGAAATGAAGGCTGCATCAGGTGTTCTGAAGCAGAAACTAAAGAGTTAGAGCTAGGGAAAGACAGAAAAGAGAAAAAAGAAGATCTGCAGCAGTAGGATGCTGGGATAAAGTGACAAGGGGTGAAGGGACATTAGAAGAGGAAGATTTGCAGGATCCATAAGAGATAGGAGCAGCGCGGCAGGGAAGGTTTCCCACAAGTATTTTGCTCCAGATCTGGGGATGAGACTGGAACAATTTACCACTTTTCAAAGACAACTATAAAATTTAAGTAATTTTGTAAACAATTTTTGAAAGATTGTCTTGGAGAAGAATAGTTACAGCACTTAATTTGAAAGCTAGATAAAAGACATGAGTAAATATACTGAATATGATAGTTTAGAAAATATAAAGACAAGAGTGTACACTAATATTTCTATGCTCTAGGACAAAATGAAGGTTAATTCATTGATTGAAAATAAATAACTGTTTAAGTGCATTTTCACACACACACACACACACACACACACACACACACACACATGCACTTCAATCTTTTATGTCTTTTATCTCTGTTACTAATTTTCTGAAAATATGGCTATGGGAAATTTTTAGAAAAAATGTTGTGATTAATTAAATTTCAAATGAAGAAGTTTTATAGGATTTATAGGATGAACATGCCATTTATTCAATAATTACATTGTAAAGAAAACAAAAGAGGGGAATCTGTAGGCTGAAAGAGACAAAATATTCACAACTAGAGATTTTTATACTCTAACAGGAGCATTCATCTTCTTTCTATGTGTATATAAAATTGAGATTCGTCCCCACAAAGCATGGGACTAGTAGACAGAGGAGTAAGTTCTTGGTTCTAAGTATCACTTCTGGGTACTCAAAACTAATTTTCATATATAAGGATTCACTGTATTAAATTAATGTTTGCCAATATGAGTTACTACATTAAAATATCTCTTTGGAAATGGAGAATTGGCAGCAATAGACACTGATATTCTCTGAGGTGTTATAACTAGTGATGAGTTTCTTTTGTCTTTAAAAACCTAAAAATGTTTTTATTATTTCACTCATTAATTTATAGTAGAAGAAAAACTTCATCACTATATTATTAGTATAGAAAGATTATTAATATTTGTATAAATATGCATGGGTTATATAAATATGCATATATACACTTAAATAAAATTGGGATAATAAATTTTTATTATATTTTTTTATTTTTACAAAATAATAATTTCACATGTCAATCCCTTCTTCCTCTCCCCCCAACCCCCCTCCAGCACCTTCCCCCCTTCCCCCTCCATGACCCATAAGAAGGTAGGGCCCTCCACGGGGGCTCCCCAAATTCCACATCATCATCCTGGGCCAGGCCTAGACCCTCCCTCATGTGTCCAGGCCGAGAGACCATCCCTTCACATGGGATGGGCTCTCAAAGTCCCTTCTTATACCAGGGAAAAATATTGATCCACTACCAGAGGCCCCATAGGGTGCTGAGGCCTTCTCGTTGACATCCACTTTCAGAGGTCTGGATCAGTCCTGTGATGGCCTCCCAGACAACACACTGGGGGCCATGCGCTCCCCCTTGTTCAGGTCAACTGATTCTGTGGGATTCACCAGCCTGGTCCTGACCCCCTTGATCTTCATTTCTCCCTCTCTGTAACTGGGTTCCAGAGTTCAGTTCAGTGTATACCTGTGGGTGTCTGCCTCTGCTTCTATCAGCCACTGGATGAGGGCTATAGGGTGGCATATAAAGCAGTCATCATTCTCATTATAGGGGAAGGGCATTTAGAGTAGCCTCTGGACTATTGCTTAGATTGTTAGTTGGTATCATCTTTAGTGTATAGTGTATTTCTATTCATGGATGATATACAGAGTGAGCCTGACAGAGAATATAGGTTCAGTCATTTGTTAGAATTCCTGAAATAGTCATGTAAGAGATAGTGAAAGACAAACTTAGAGAAATATACTGAAAATACAAGGCACTTTCTTGAAAGCCTATTTTATATTTCATACATTTTTTAAGGAGACCAGTGCATACTGTGATTTTTGTTCCTCCTTGTTTTGTTGTTATTAGTTCTATGATAATTTCATGCAATGCATTTGATATTATTTACCCCTCTCACAAGTCTACGCAGTTCCTTCCCACTAAACATTGTGTCGTTTTCTTCTACTTTCTCTCCTCATCCTCTTCCTTCTCCTCTTCCCCCTCATCTTTATTGTTCTATGAACTTACTAAGTCCAATTTGTGGTATCCATATACTCTCAAGTTTGTGGCTATTCATTCAAAGAATGGTAAAACAATAAGGAGCCTTTCCCTTAAAGGAAAGCCTTATTCTCCCCCTCTGAGAAGCTGCCAATTTGCCCAAATTTCCTCAGCTAAGGCTAGGACTTTATATATACTTTCCCTCCAATATTGGGCTTGTCTGCCTTGAATTTTCACTGATCTTATACACACTGTCACAAACACTGTGTGATGTCTCAGTCAAGGAAATATTGTGAAGTACACACCAGAGAAGATCATTCTTTTTTCTATTGAGTTTAAGTCAATAGACACTATTTGTTAGCCTGCCAGCAGTTACACTGAGTATTTAGGACCTATATACAATCCTGAACCTTTATTGGTGTTGTATTTTAAACACAAAACCACATCCTGGGGTTATACACCTTAGATTACAGAAGACAGTTATCTAGAAGTAGAAAAAGAGAAGCCAAAAATGAAGATTAGTACTATGAACTTTGATATATTCAGTCTTTGATCTCATTTTGGCCCTTCCAACATAACACTAGTTGTGATAAGGTCTGAGGGTCTGTTATAAAAGTCTATTAAAACATTTGCAAGTGAATAGAAGACCTGGAAATTTTACAGTCTCAAAGTTGATAATGAAAATGATGAAGTGGAGAAGGAAAAGAATAATTCGATGATGGGCGTGGATGACTAAAAAGGAATGGTATAATCTCTCTTAATCTGATGTAAGAACATGAGTAACATGGGAAACAGTCTGCCACAAGATCCAGCAGTTCTTCTCAGGCATATACCCAAAAGAAGCACTTTAATACAACAAGGACATCTATTCAACTATGTTCATAGCAGCATTATTTGTGATAGCCAGAACGTGAAATCAACCTAGATTTCCCGCAACTGAAGAATGGATAGAGAAAATGTGGTACATTTACACAATTGAGTACTACTCATCGGGGGAAAACATGGAATCCTGAAATTCACAGGCAAATGGATGGAACTAGAAGAAACCATTCTGAGCAAGGTAACCCAGTCAACAAAAGACAAGCATAGTATGCACTCACTCACATATGGATTGTACACTTAGAGCAAAGGATTACCATCTTACAATCTCCACTACCAGAGAAGCTAGGAAACAAGAAGGATTCTAAAAGAGGCATACATGGTTCCCTGGAGAAGAGGAAAGGGACAAGATCTCTTGAGAAAATTGGGAGCGTGGGGGGAGGGGAAGAGGTTGCTAAGCAAATGAGAAGCAGAGAAGAGGGGGGGTGAGGAGGACATAAGGGAGCAGAAAGGTTGTGTATGTGCAAGAATAGAGGGTACCATGATAGAGGGAGCTATTATGAGTTTAAAGAGAAATCAGGCACTAGAGAAATGTCCAGAGATCTACAAGGATGATACCAACTAACCATTTAAGAAAAAGAGGAGAGGCTACCTTAAATGCCCTCCCCTGATAATGAGATTGATGACTAACTTATATGCCATCCTAGAGCCTTCATCCAGCAGCAGATGGAAGTAGAAGAAGACAGCCACAGATAAACATTGATATGAACTGGAATCCAGTTGCAAAGGGGTCAATACCAGGCTGGTGAAACCAACAGAAACAGCTGACCTGAACAACAGGGAAATCTTGGCCCCCAGACTGAGCACTGGGAAACCAGCTTGAAACTGATCCAGACCCCATGAATGTGGGTGTCCATGAGGAGGCCTCGGAAATAGTAGATCAGTACTTATCCCTAATATAGGAATGGGAGGCTTGGGAGCCCATTCCACATAGAAGGACACTCCCTCAGCCTAGACACATGGGGGAGGGCCTAGCCCCTATGGAAAATGATATGACAGACTCTAAAGACTCCCCATGGAAGGCCTCACTGTCCCTGGGCAGCAGAAATGGTATGGGATAGGTAGGGTTTGGGGGGGGGCAGGAGAGGAGGGGAGGAAGAGGGAACTGGGATTAACATGTAAAACAATCTTGTTTCTAATTTAAATTTAAAAATATAGAAAAAGAAATGTGTTTAAAAGAGAGTATATTCTTTTGCTTAAGTATGTCTATCAACTCATATAAATCAGGCTCTATTTAACCCCCTGGTTCTGTAGAACTATTTTCACAATTAGTCACTATTAGTGACTATTAGTCACATCATTTCTTTTATCTCACCATTAACCAGGGCAGTGCTAAATAAAATTAGGCTGCTATTATTACTATTATTTTAATTTTTTGAGACATGGTTTCTCTGTACATTTGGAGCCTATCCTATAACTTACTCTGTAGACCAGGCTGGTCTCAAACTCACAGAGATCATCCAAATTGCTGGGATTATCTCTGTGAGTTCACCACCACTGAGCAAGTTTAGACTATTTTGTTTCCCATTTCTCTTTTTCTTTTTTTTTTATTGAAAAACATTTATTTTTCATTTTACATACCAACTCCCAAGTCAGCCTTGATCATGGAACTCCTGGTCAGAGCATTGAAAAATGACCTGGCTAGAACTAGAGTATGTTGCCCAAGAATTTCTGCATAGACGAGCCATTCTGAATTCAAAATAGGCAATATCAACAGAGAAAAGTCTTTTGCAAAATGCTGCTTGTCTTTCCTGCATTTAAAAGTCTATGAGTTTAAACCTCTAGTTCAAGCAAAAGGCAGGAAACTGTCTACTTGTAGGAACTTTTGTCTTCCAACAGAATAGGGAGAAAAGGAATGAAATGAAAAGCTCCCGCAGATTCCAGAGGGCTGTCTGAGTGTAAAAGAGCTGAAGCATCTGAATGTGTTTTATACATTGGAGCATTTTAAGATCTTGGGAGTATTACAAGTAAATGATTTAACTGCTTTCAGCTGTCCTGTAAGTTGTTCATAATCACTGATTCTGCTTTTCAGATGAGCATAATAAAGTGCTCAATATAGCTCTTTCAACGGCAGCCACAGTGCTGACTCCTCAGTATGAGACGCTCACTCACAGGATAGCTTCACATCCAAGCAAAGCAGAAATAAAAAAAGAAAGGAAGCCCATGGAGCAGCAGTCTGGCATGTCTTGGGCTTCATATTTTTGGTGGTGGGGGGAGAAAAAGACGCTGAGGCTTTGAGAATTTGGTTATGTTTAATCAAATTTTGTGTTGTGTCTATGATGTCTGACCTCAGTACTTTGGAAGAAATGGCTTTCTTTTTCCTTTTCAGCAAAATTTTCTAAGTCTGGTATACAAACTGACTGATATTTCAAGTTATAATACTGAATCAGCTGAAACATTTAGGACTACTTTTCCAGGGCATTTGCCAGTAAACTAAGTTACCCTTATTTATTGGTAAGAACAACTGGGAGTTTATTCCAGTTGAGTCATCAGACATATCATATTTAAGGAAAATGGAGATCTTAACAAGCTCATGTAAACACAGAAGAACTTAGCCAAGGATTACATTGATTTCCATGGCCAGTCTTTGTCTACTTGGTCTTAGATTTTGACATCAATTCCTCAGTATTTGCTTTCTATAAATGCCACCTTATGGATCTAAACACATTTTAAAATTTTATAAGATTTGAGAAAATAAGTCATGTATGATGAATCATTTTGAATTAAAGCCTTTATAAAAATGAAATTTTCTCAAAATTAGTATACAAAAACTGATGGAAGTCATATGTGGCTGAAATCAATGCACACAGGAATCTAAATCAGGGGGTTTGTCACAACCTCATATCCTATCTGTCTTATGCAATAAGTTCTCAGATACCCAGGGCTACCCAGGTAAAGCCTGTCTCAAATAGCAACAACAAAACAAACAAAAATGATGCTGTATAAAGTTAGTTTAATTATTTATCCTCACCTTATGAAGAAGATGGTATTGGCATTCATTTCATTGTCTTTGAAGGGTGAGCTGTTACCAGCCAGTATCACTGCAGTAAAGAGAATAGTGAGAATGCATACTGAGCACAAGTAAAAATAAAAAGCCAAATTTCCTGTATTCTTTATTACATCTTTTCACAATAGAAATCATGGGAAAATATTCTGATTCTGGTTCAAATTATTTCCTATTACAAAAAAAAAAAGAATGACACTGGGTAGTGGTGGCATATGCCTTTAAATCCAGTACTGAGAAGGCAGAGGCAGGTGCATCTCTATGAGTCTGAGGCCAGCCTGGTCTACAGAACAAGGTTCAGAACAGGCTCCAAAACTACAGAGAAACCCTGTCTCAAAAATTGCTTTGCTATGTATTGATATTTTTTTTTTTACTTTTGGAAGTAGTTATTGACCATTTTTATAAGGAGATCAGTTTTTTTGTCTTTTCATATATATTAAGTAAACATTAAGAATTTCAGTCAGGAATTTCCTACATGCTAATATCTACAAATAGACACATTGTTGAGTATCATGAACAAACATTTAAGATGAATATGCTTGCATACATACATATGTTTAATTTCATGGCCAGAATTTCTAACATAGAACTATTTAATTAATCTGTTATATTTCAATTAATATGTGAGGTGATTTCACACTCATTAATGTACATATGGAGGCCATTTGTATTCATCTTATATTTTGAGAAAAGTTAGCTAAAGGAATGGAGCTCATTCTTTTAACTGAACTGAAGCCAATGAACCCTAGAAACTATCTTTGGCATCTTACCTACCACCAGTGAGATTACTGACTGATGAAGCACATAAAGTCTTATATAGTACTGGGAATTCGAATGCAGTTCCTCTGAGCCATCCCCCTAACCTATTAAATCTTAAGAATGTATAAAATTTCAAATTGGATAATAAAATGTACAGTTTTCATATAAACAATTTACTTTTAATAAATGACTATATTTTACCATTTTCTTGATTTTAATTTTGTCATTGAAATTAATATTCCTTTAGCTAATGAAGATTTTAGAATTCCTTTCTGAATTCATATTAGAGTATGTGAAGTTAACCTTTAGACTTTTCAATCATCTCCCTTATTAAAGTTTTGACAAATACAATTATAGGAAAACATCAGCAACCATTATAGGATAGTATTAAAGTAAGGCAGCACTTGAATTTCCTAGATTGATCAATGGCTCAATAAAGTCCTGTGTGTTCAATGTATGGATTTAGACACTTTTTTACTCACAAAGCTCATGCCATAAAACATGCTCATTTACTTAAAATATGACATTTTTATACATGTTAATTTTTAGTGTATTTGAAAGAAGGAATCACTGTTCAAAACATAGACCAAAAACATTTATAATGTGCCAACTGCCTCAACAATTTCATTTTGACTTTACATCTCATATTCTGTTTCTTTTTATAGTGTTTGTGCTCTTACTTTCGACTGAATCACATGTACTTCAAACAAGTAACATTGTTATCTTGATTGTTAATGTTTTAAAGATTTCCTTCTGCTATTTTTAATTATGAATGTGTAAGAGAGAGTGTATGAACATATGTACTTCATTTACCATGAAGGTAAAGGCCACCAGATTCCCCTGCAGATGGAGATGGAAGTGATGGTGATCTTCCCAGTATGGGAGATAGGCTGGGGTCCACTGAACTACTGAGTAATCTCTCCAGCCTTGTCATTTGGCAAATTTTAAGTTGCATGAGATATTTTATTAATTGTTTCAATTTCTTAACTATTGTTCTATGATTCAAAACATTACTAAAAAATAAAGCAGAAAAAATTCCTCAGTGAAAGAACAGCAAAATGTAAACATTAAATGTTGTGCCATTAAATAAGTAAGGACTATTAATTATATGTAATAATATTGAAATTTATAATTTTAGTCTAGTCTTCATTTTGTGATGTTTAATACTATGAGATTCATATTTTTGTTAAATTACAGATAAATATGAAGGACATAAAATTGCTTAATACATTTCAAAACAATTAAAGGACCGTTTTTGACAAACTATGGGCTATGTATTATGACCTTATATCATTTTTGTTAGTGTTAAAATCTACTGCCTGGTCTACAAAACTACTCAGAGAAACCCTGTCTCAGAAAAAAAATCTACTGCTATATGCTCTTTTATGTATAATGGTTGTATTATATTGTATTGTATATGTGTGTGTGCTGTATGTGTGGCCATGAACATAATGAGCCCAGACAGAATATTACGTGTCTTATTTATCACTCTACTTCAATGTCTTAAGAAAAGGTTTTTTCATGGGCTTGGATGTTTGTGATTTCACCTGGCCAATGAACTCTTGGGTTCTACCTATCTTCCCCCCTCAAAGCTGGTGTTGCAGGCATACACAGATTTGCCAGACCTTTTCTGCAGGTGCTATGATCTTAACTCAATTCCCTGAGCTTGCAGAGCAAATGCTCATAGCCTCTGAGCCATCTCCACAGACCCTATGTTTAGCATGGTGAATTATTGTTAAGAGTATTCCTCTGACATCCATACTTGGAAATTCAGGCCCCTAATGGAGTAATACAAAGGGCCTTGGTGAATGATCAGAGGTAAAAGAGGTAATCCTAACCAATATTATGGTTGGTGAATTGATGAATTGGAGCTGAGAAAGAAGATGAAAGCCATTAACAAGGGACCCATTGACTCCCTGACCTCGAACTACTAGCTTAGAGAGCTGAAAGAGACACATTTCCAATGTATATGTCAATGTTTCTTTAATTATAGATACCTGATCTAAGACAACTAGTTACCTCCTATTTCCCCTGTGTCTGCAACATGGACTCTCAACTCAAGTATTCTCAAAAATTACTTTGTGTTATTTAAAATAAGCTATACAGTTGTTAGCGACAAGCTGAACAATAATAATATATAACTTATTAGATTTAGGTAAATTTTAAATACTCATTATTGTAAATTGAAACAAAATTATGTTTGTAAAACTAATGTTTTATACCCATTCATATTTAGTTTTATTGTGAAACCAAAATTTATACATATAGTTAATGTACTTACAATGTTTTAAATGAAGTCTTATGATTCTAAACTATCAGTTATTTATTTATTAAACGTGTATAGATCAAGTATGGTCTTACATGTATGATCACTTTTATTAATTCATATATTTTATCTAATAAATAACCAATGACTTTAAACACATCATTTCATTATTTGTAATGATACATCAATGAAAAATTTATTCCAAGTTAGATTGGTTCTTTTTTTTATATTAGAGCAGAGTGTATGCAAACAGGAGAAAGATCTCTTGATACTGCTAATACAAGACAAACTATGATAAAATTAGATTAAGTTTGTAAGATTATGTTTTACTTTTCTGTTTAACAACTAGCTCTTTACTACTCTAAATTATTCTTTATGTACTTACATGTCTAGTCATATATCTGCACACTTGTGACATTTATTTTCAATATTAATTGATTGATAAATATCAATGTCTCATTTATTTATATGATTTTAATTTTTGCTTTTATGGAAATATCTTTGTTCTACTTACTCATGGGTGTCATAATTTGATTGTATTGGTGTATATGCATATATAGGCACACAACGTGAAATGATCACATTAAGTATGTTAGTATTTTAACTTTGTCAAGTATTATAATTCCTATTCAGTAGAAACCTTCAAATAGTTCTTTGTACTTATTTTCAACTATATAATTAAATTGTGGACTATAGCTGATACATAAAAGTAAAAGTCATGTCTGTATTCATCCTTAAAAAATGTTTTATACATATATCCTCAAGTTTTATAGCACTTCAATACCTTTTTAGAAAAGAAAATGAACACTTTTGTCAAGATGATTATTGAGAAAGTTATTGAAAAACAATTGTTTTGAGAATTATTGACCTCAAAAATGAGAACATGTACAAACTGAGTAAGTTGAATTTATATATTTAGGAATATGTATGGTCATGAATTTCATTGAGAGCATGGAGCCATTTAAAGAGAGTTTGGTGGGAGGAAAGGGAAGGGGGAATGATGTAATAATAGTCTTAAAAAATAGAAGAAATAACTTTAAAAACTAATACATTATGGGTGGAATTTTTTAAAAAACTAATACATAATGGATGGAATAATGCAATGTCACATTCTTTTTCATTTTTTAATTTAAATTAGAAATAAACTTCATTTGCATGTCAATCACATTTCCCTCTTCTTCCCCTCCACCCCTGCCCCCACCAATCCCTTATCCTACCCCCTGTCTGTGCCCTAGGGAGGCTGAGGCCTTCCATGGAGGATCTTCAATATCTGTCATATAATTTGGAACAGGGCCTAGGCCCTCCCCTGTGTGTGTAGGCTGAGAAAGTATCCTATGTGGAATGGGTTCCCAAACTCTATGTGTGTACTAGGGATAAATACTAATCCACTACCAGTGGCCCCATAGATTGTCCAGACCTCCAAACTGACCTCCTCCAACAGGGGGTCTGGATCAGTCCTATGCTGGCTTCCCAGCCATCAGTCTGGGGTCCATGAGCACCCGCTTGCTCAGGTCAGCTGTTTTTGTGGGTTTCTCCAGCCTGGTCTTGACCCCTTTCCTCATCACTCTTCCCTCTCTGCAAGTGGGTCCCAGGTTTCAGCTCAGGGTTTAGCTGTGGGTGTCTGCTTCTGCTCCCATCAGCTACTGGATGAAGACTCTAAAATGACATTTTTAATGTTACCTACAAACCTGCTAAGGAGAAAATAACACAGTGTCCCTGGAAGTGACCCTTCAGAACTCCCTTACTTCTGCTAAACAGCTTAAAATATCTACCCTCGGATTCATCAAGTCTCATTTCCCCACAGGGGTGCACAGTTCCTGGAAGAACTGCAAACATTGGGTCAATGAGTCGAGTGGGAAAGCAACCTCCTGTCAATTTCCTAGATCAAAAACTCTGATATATTTTACTCAGATAGATAACAGATCCTATATTAAACTGATAAGATCAAATGCTACACTGATTCTTATCAGAAAGGCCAAGAAGCAAGAATATTATCAAATATGAAAGAGATTATTAAATATTAGGTAAGAATCAATGTCTTTCAAATCACCATTGGGGAACACACATTTCCCAGTAAAGATCATATACAGAAATTCTATCATGCAAACTAAAATATTTTCACATATATTTTTACTTGTCTGCATTCTTGCTTGTCTCTTGACAGCAAATGCTTCCACAAAATATTACATTTAAGGAGCAATACATGTTTTCTCTGTGTACAGCATCAGGTTAGTACGGCCTCCATCAGTTCCTTGTAGGAGTCTTATTTGCCTATATTCTGTGTTCTCTTTCTTGCACATTTATTCCGCTGTCTCAACCTTTTCCCTTTTCATCCTCCTGTCTTTCTTTCTCATCTTTTCTTTCTTTCTGTCCCCCTCACTTCCTTCCTACTGTTATCTTTCCCTCTATTCCTTCCTTAAATCATTTTCCGTTTCCTACTTTCCTTCCTTGCTTGCTTCTTTCATTTATTATTTTTACAATTTAACTACAGAAATATTTTATTTTCATCTGTGTTTCAGGTTTCAGCCTTAGTCTTGGTAGCTACTCTAAGAAAAGAAAAAAAAAAAACTCTATATGAAGATTTGTCCTGACATCAGGAAAGAGATGTATTCATTTCACTTGATTTTAAAGCAGTATAATGCACATAACATAAAACACTAAGTATCACCTTTTAAAAATAGCTCAAAATTAGAATATTTACATTTCACAGAAATTTCTTTTCTATTTATGTCCAAATACTGGGTAAAAAATGCATAGATTTTATTATATTTTTGTCAAATGTCAGGATTGTGAAATGTACCATTTATCAACCAGAAAAAGGTATGGGACAAGTAGTCTGGGCTTTTGGCTTTTCTTTTTATAGTTCTTCCAGGGACTCCCTTGTGACCTTCAACAAATGGAGCTCAGTTGAGCTGACTGTAAAAAGAGGACAGACATAGTGACCTGTCTTCCAGAGGTGTTATAAGACTGTATAAATCAGAGCTACAGAGTTCTTTAAGGTTCTCAGATGAATTGTGCTGCATAAGGGTGAAATGTCAAAGTAGAAAAACTGCTTGTACCTTTTATGCGTCAGTTACTACCAAATGGCACTACAAAATAGGATCCCTGCACACCTTCAGAAAACCTGTCTCATTTTTTGATAGAGTATTTTGTTCAGGCACTTGATAAAATGTTTAATAGGTTATGGAAAACTATTTTTAATTAATGTATTCAATAAGCCTACGTTTCCCTGTTATTTCTGATAACCAGCATAAAGAAAAGGTTTTTTGTTTTTTTTTTTTTTAAATCTTGGGTTAGTAAATATCTTTTAAGTATTTGTGTGTCACAGCACCTTTGCTTACTCCCCAGGGATGCTTTTAGAGTTGACTAAAAGCTATACTATCTCTGACAACTCAATATATAAGAAAGTTAGTGATATATTTTAAATCATCTATACTCACAGTTGAAAATTAATTTTGTGTTGAATTCTTTTAAACATCTACTGATTAAACTTAAGCAACTAAAACATCTTAGGCATTTAACTTCAATGTTGTGTCCTCCCCTATCAGAGCAAAATTGGGCATTTTCCTATACACAATAGAGGAAAAAAAGCAATTACTATCAATCAGTGGCTAAGCAACAGATTGGAGTATTTAGAAAGACTCATTCATACACAGATTTGCAGCAGTGTTCAGCTCCTCTGATTAGATTCCATAGATTTTAAATTGTAGCTAATTAGGCTGTCATAGGTTCATTAATGGCTCTACTGATTCAGCACTCCCTCACCTGCATGCATATCAAAGCTCATTAGCGCCCTTGTCTAAAATACCACCTGCATTAATTACTGCCAGTGCACCAGGCCTCTTCAGAAGGCTCTTCTGACAATGATTCTACCTGCTTGTAGTGCCCCTTGCCCCTGCAAGCTCTTCAGGAGAGCTCCCACATAAAGTTCATGGTGCCGCACATGTGGCGAGACTGCAGCTGGTGTAAGGGCAGAGAAGCCTGTTTCATGCTTAACAGCGGGATATAAATAATTAGTGATGCCTGTACCGTGGCCTTGACACAAGGCTGCTACATCCCATTCAAAGCTCCTCTTAAACCACTCCTCCCTACAAAAGAAAATCCATGTCATCCTCCTTTTGATTCTTGAGTCTTTAAGCAGCTTCAGCAAAATGCTGAGGCTAAGCAAGGGGAAGAAAACTAGCTTTTTCAGAGTTCATGGACTTTGTCCCTGGGGTGCACAAGATGAATCCCCTGAAAGGGCTATGGAAGTGGTCCCACTTCCCAGGTACTTGAAAAGTCAACGCACAATTGAGCAATTATGTTATCTCTAAAGCCAAAGTAATATTTTCTTGATTTACATATTATTTTTATTTTTCATTTCCTCGGAAGTTCTCTCTCTTTCATTCTCCCCTTTTTCCTTCTTCCTTCCATCCTTCATTCCCTCCTTCCTTCTTTCCTTCCTTTGTTTCTTTCTTTCTCTTTGTTAACAAAGAGATGATGAATTTATTTTCATGGACTTAATGATAAAGTAACAATTTCAAATAAAGTTATTTCTGTAATTGTTCACATATGTATATCTTTATTCCTATTAATACTATGACAGTATACAGTTAATAATTTTATTTCTACTGAATTTAAATATATGACTATGAGTAATCAAAGCCACATATGCATATATATGAAGAATTGTCCTTTTATAACTTTTTCTTTTGAATGGGTATCACTATGTAGCCCTGGCTGGCCCCAAACTCACTATGTAAAACAGGATTTCATGGAACTCATAGAGACCCACCTGTCTCTGCCTCCCAAATGCAGGGATTAAATGTTTGCCTCACCAAGGTCATCTAATAATTGCATTTTTAATCAATAACTTAAAAAAATCATATATAAAAATGAAAATCTGTTCTGAGAACATGGGAAAGAAAACAAAACTATACAAAAATGTGTGTTAAGATGTAAAAACATAAATGAACTATGTTTGACTTAATAAATTCATTCTAGTATTTAAATATAAAATGATAGTAATGAAATAATTTAAATACAGAAAGAAAAATGTGAAGTCACATTTTGTGGATAATGTTGCTTTAGCATAAAATCTTTCCCCTCACATTGCATTTATGTGACTGTATTGTTTCACATAATAAAATCAATTCAGTATTACATATTTTTGTATAAAATGTTAATATAATTGTATAGCAGCAGTCAGTGATCTCAGGTGACAGTGAATTCCTCTTGCTTACTGTGGTAGACATGTTTAGTTTAAATATTTAATTGAGCAAAGCAATCAAAAGTTACTGATATGCAAAAGGAGAAAAAAACCTCACTAATTGCCGGGTGTTGATGGCTCATTCCTTTAATCCCAGCACTCCGGAGGCAGAGGCAGGCAGATTTCTGTGAGTTCAAGGCCAGCCAGGTCTCCAGAGAGAGTGCCAGGATTGACTCCAAAGCTACACAGAGAAACCCTGTCTTGAACCCCCCCAAAAAAACAGAACCTCACTAATTTAATACAAACAACTAAATCCTGTCTCCAGATCTTTCTCATAGACTGCTCCAGTTTGTGACAAAAGTTAGCATTGTCAAATTCATAGGAAAACAGAGAAGTAATAGGCTGCAGTTATACCAGGAGTAGAAATTTTTAATAAAGCACATCCTTGGAGCTTTAAATACATTCCTCAGCTTAACACAAACTCAGGTTTTGTGGTTCTGAAATCCTACCATGTTTTATGTTTAGTAACTCTCCTGCCTTTTATCATGAGTGTGTCATCATCATTTAGTAATAGTATTATGAATGGTTGCTTAGGGTCAAAATCTGCAACTTACAATTAACCAAATGTAATTGCTCACAGCAAAGTTACTACTGTGTTTCTTTACTTGTATATATGCATTCACTCCCTCATTCATCTGGGTGACCATAGTCAGTTTTATGGGATTTCTGGAGGAAAGGAAGGGTTTCCCCAGTATTAAGTCCCTAGGGTTAGTTGGCCTTGACACTCTGATAGGAGCCCTAGTGCCTACCACAGGAGCATGGAATGTTAGAATGACTGGCTACCTCAAGCCTTTCTTTCTTTTATACCAAAGACACTATGCCACTCTTGATTACTTCTTTTATTTTGATATTATAATATAATTCCATGATCCCTCCCTTTACTCTCCTCTCTACAACCCCTCCTATGCACTTGTGTTGCTCTTTCAAATTCATGACCCTTTTCTTTAATTGTTGTTCACACACACACACACACACACACACACACACACAAGAGACAGAGAAACAGAGAGACAGAAAGACAGAAAGAGAGAGAAATTATATATATATATATATATATACATATATATAATGTATGTAATATATATATATTGCTACATGCATAAGTGCTTTTCCAATGTATGTTATCTTTATGGTACAACATCAGGGCTGCTCACTTTGTATTGGACAAACAGTTGGAGGACTTTCCTTTGGGAAGACCATTATTCTGGCTCACAGTCTTACCCAGTTGCCCATAGATTTTCACATTTTAAAATTCATTTTATTTCATTCAGAGAATAATGTACAGAATAGAGTTTTTTTCTACAAATGTAAGGGATAAAGATACCTGTAAGTCCCATTTGCCCAAGGACAGATATCGTCCTGGAATGCTAGGATCTATTGTTCATGTAAAATAACAAACCATATGTCTTCACTTCAATAAACAAAGTTGGTTGACTGAACTTCACTGACTGTCCTTAATCACACGTAGGCAGGAGATATGTCATGACACATGTTTGCCTCCAACTGGATGAAGGTGGGATGTATGTAGCCTCATGAGATGTCCTCATAAGAAACTGTCTAACATATCTTCTGGCCATTCTCTGGGAACCCAGGTTATGGAACTGTCCTTATATTCTTTGGGAGGAATGCAGGTAAGTATTCAAACTATATTTTTATCTTAATAACTTAATTTACAATGTGTTAAATATAATACAAACAATAGTTGTCAAAGTTACAATTTCCTTTATAAGGTAAGTGAAGATTCTTTTGTATAACCTATTAACTACCTTAGGGTTCCTAAGCATCTAGCTAGTAGAATCGCGATTTCATGTCATCTGTGTTTTATGAATTTCACCTCTTCTTCTCACAATCATTTTTTAATTAGAAACATCTTATTTTACATACCAATGCCACTGTTCCCTCTACCTTCCATCCTTCCTTGCCCCCCACCAACCCTGACAATCCTCTCCACACCCACTCCACAAGGATAGTGAGGCATTCCATGGGGGAATCATCAAATGTCTGAAACATCATTTAGGAAGGGCCTAAGCCCTCCTTGTATCTGGGCTGAAATAGTGTCCCAACATAGAAAATGGGCTCCCAAAGTCCATTTTGCACTAGGGACAAATACTGGTTCCACTGTTAGAGGTCCCACAGATTGTCCAGTCCTAACTGGCATGCTCATTCAGAGGGCTTGGTTTTATACAACACTGGTTCTCCAGCTTTACAACTAGGGTCCCTGTGCTCTCACTATGTCAGGACAGCTGTTTCTGTAAGTTTCTCCAGCACAGTCTTTACTCCTTTGCTCATCCCCCCTCCTTCTCTACAACTGGAATCTGAGTATGGCTCAGTGCTTAGCTGTGGGTGTCTTCTTATGCTTCTATCAGCTATTGGATGAAGGCTCTAGAATGGCAATTAAGGTAGTCATCAATCTCATTATAGGGGAAGGGCATCAAAGGCAGGCTCTCCACTACTGCCTAGATTCTTAGTTGGGGTTATGTTTGTGGATTTCTGAACATTTTCCTAGTACCAGATTTCTCTTTAAACCTGTACTGGCTCCCTCTATTAAGGTATGTCTTTTCTTGTTCTCTGTTCTTCCCCAATGTTACGATAAATCTTTCCACCAAAAGCTGCCTGAGCCCCACCGTCACATGTGAGCTTTACGCCAGCTGCCTGCCCGAGTTAGGCCCAAATGAATACACAGAGAGACTTCTATTAGTTACAAAGTTGCTTGGCCAATGACTAGGATTCTCATCTGTTAGCTCAGTCTCAATTATCATACATCTATATATTTTATGAGACTTATCTTATCGGACGCCTTATTGGTGTCCCTCCTTGCTGGTGAATCACATCCCGCCACTGGAGCAGGAATGGGAAAAGAGAGTGACACTTCCTTTTTTCTCTTCTTAAATATGAGTCTCCTTGCTATGTCACTTCCTGCCTGGAACACCACTTCTCTACTACATTTCCCAGAATCCTCTTTGACTCCTAGTCCTGCCTAACTTGCCGTTACATTGGCCAAACAGTATTTTATTTAACAATCAATAAGATAAACATACATAGTACATTCCCCATCACCCCAACCTTAACCTTCTTGCTCCCTCATATCCTCCTCACCCCTCCTCTTCTTCCCTTCTCATTCTCTAGCACCCTCTCCCCTTCCCTCATGCTCCCAATTTGCTCAGGAGTATTTTTCCCTTTTCCCTTCTTCAGGAGACCATGTATTCTCGCTTAGGGTCCTCCTTGTTTCTTAGTTTCTCTGTTGGTGTGGATTGTAGACTTGTAGTCCTTTGGTCTATGGATAATATCCATATACGAGTCAATACATACCATGCTTGTCTTTCTGTGAATGGGTACCTGACTCAGGATAGTTTTTCAGTTCCATCAATTTTCCTGCAAATTTCAAGATTTCATTATTTTTTTCCCACTGAGTAATAATCCATTGTAAAATGTTTTCTCCATCCATTCTACAGTTGACAGGCATCTAGGTTGATTCCAAGTTCTGGCTAATACAAACATAGATGCTATGAACATAGTTGAACATATGTCATGGTTGAATGAATGTGCATCATTTGGGTATAAGCCCAAGAATGGAATTGCTATATATTTGTTTCATTCCTGCATTCCCTTAACCTCCCATTCTCCCATGCCCCCCACCAACACATCCAAATCATCCCACACACTCCCCAATGATAGTGAGGCCTTCATGGTGGATCATGAAAGTCTCTCACATAGTTTGGGAGAGGGCCCAGGCCCTCTTTCAAGTATTTGGCCTGCGTTAGTAATCCTCCATAAGGAATTTGTTCCAAAAGTCCATTTGTGCACTAGGGATATGTAGGGAGACACCATAGCCAAGGCTCCTAAAGGGCGTGGTCGAGGGGTGCAAGATGACTGGTGGGGAGTTCTTAAGGGGGCAGACATGTGGGAGCCCTCCTTTCTCTCTGACCATGCTAGCTTGAGAGCTCTGAGCACGCTTTGGCTTGTGATTGGCTGGTGTCTATCTAAATAAAGAAACCTTAGCCTAATGGACTACGGATCGATCTCATCACTTGTTGCCTAACGTGGGGCATGAACTCACGACCCTGGGATTAAGACTCCCATGCTCTATCGACTGAGGAAGCCGGGACTCCGAAGGGGGTCTCCAGCAGGCCCCCAAATCGAGAAAGGTCTGATCATTCCCAGAGGCAGTGGTAGACAATCTCTCACAGTTCCTTACCTATTGTGGAAAATGGTACTGATCTAGATGGTAGTTTGAATAGTGATGAAGAATCACATGTGACTGGTAAAAATGAGAAACGCATATTTTAGCAAGCTTCTGTTAATGATTCTAGGCCTCAGTTAGAAATAAAAATTAATGGTAAAGTTATTAAAGGCTTAGTGGACACATTGGGTTGATGTAACTATTATTACCCAGAAGTCTTGGCCTCAGAAATGACCTCTTAAAGAGGCAAATATACAATTTTTAGGAATTGGTACTTTATCTAGAGTTCAACGGAGTGTTAACTCTGTGGTTAACTCTGTTAACTCTATGGACCGGAAGGACAGAAAGGAAGACTGAAACCTTATGTGGCAGATATTGCTATAAATCTCTGGGGTCATGATATCTTACAGCAATGGAATACTCAAATTAACATCCCTCCAATGTCAGATACAAATTCTAGAAAATCGCTGGATAGTAGGAAGGATTGGGTAAGACGCCAAGGAAAATGGTTACCAACTATCCAGGCTGTACAGACACTAAATACAAATGATAGGCCTTCAGAGGAACCAAAGGCCCTGCCTTAAAATGGCTTACAGATGAACTGGTCTGGATAGGGCAATGGCCTTTGACCTCTGAAAAGCTAGAGGCTCTAGAAAAGTTAGTACAGGAACAGCTAGAGACTGGTCACATAGAGCAATCTACCTGCTCTTGGAATTCTCCTGTATTTGTTATCAAGAAGTCAGGTAACTGGAGAATGCTGACAGACCTGAGAGCCATACATAAGATAATTCAACCTATGGGCTGTCTACAGCCTGGAATGCCACTGCCTTCCTTAATATCTAAAGGATGGCCGATCATAATAATTGACATGAAAGACTGCTTTTTCACTATATCATTACAAGAAAGTGATAGAGAGAAATTTGCATTTACTGTACCAACTCTTAATAACTCACAGCCAGTTCAGAGATCCCAGTGGAAAGTTTTACCTCAGGGGATGCTAAATAGTCCTACTTTGTGTCAACACTCTGTACAACAACCTTTGGAAATAATTCGTAAAAAATTTCCACAATCTCTTGTTTATCATTATATGGATGATATTCTTTTATCAGATTCTAATAAGGAAACTTTGGAACATATGTTTGACATGGTGAAAGAAGTTCTGCCTACATGGGGTTACAAATAGCCCCAGAAAAGATACAAAAAGGAGATTCTATTAACTATTTAAGATATAAGATAGAGTTATAAAGAATTAGACCACAGAAGGTGCAAATTAGAAGGGACCGTGATCAAACTCTTAACAGTCTTCAGAAGCTAGTAGGAGAAATTTCTCAATTACAGATGGTTATTGGTGTAGAAAGACATGACTTAAAGCATTTAAAACTGGTGCTAAAAGGTGATAAGGACCTAAACAGTCCACAAACATTATCTGCTGAAGCAGAAAAAGAGTTACAATGGGCAGAGAACAGAATATTGGATGTGCATTTAGATCGGATAAACCTTGATTTAGACTGCATTCTGGTCATCTTGCCATCCAAAGAATATCCTTCTGGAATTCTGATGCAGAGGGAAGACACTATATTAGAATGGATATTTCTGCCACATAAAAAAATAAAAAGTTAAAGACGCATATAGAAAAGATTTCTGATTTGATTTTAAAGGGCAAATTAAGACTTCGTCAGCTGACTAGAAAAGATCCAGCAGAAATTATAGTACCTTTAACTAATGATGAAATTTCCTCCTTATGGAAGGATAATGAATATTGACAAATAGTTCTTACCGACATTTTGGGAACAATTAGTAACAACTATCCCAAAACTGACAGAAATAAATTAATTAAAAAAAACAGTCTGGATTCTTCCAGGCATTGTAATACAAACTTCCATTTCTGGAGTTCTTACCTTCTACACTGATGCTAACAAATCAGGTAAGGCTTGTTTTAAAGCAGGTGAGGTAAGTAAAGTAGTTCAAAGTCCATACACATCTGTACATAAGGCAGAATTATATGCAATTCTCATGGTGCTTATGGATTTCACGGAACCTCTTAACATAGTTACTGATTCCCAGTATGCAGAGAGAGTCATCTTACACATTGAGACTGCAGAATTCATCCCTGATAGTACTGAACTAACCACGTTGTTCTTGCAATTACAGGAAACAATCAGAAACAGTAGTAATCCTCTGTACATTACACATATCAGATCCCATATGGGTCTGCCAGGCCCACTAGCACAAGATTGATCATTTATTAATTGGCACTGTGCTAGAAGCCTCAGAATTTCATAAAAAGCATCATGTAAATAGCAAAGGTTTAAAGAAGGACTTCTCCATCACTTGGTAACAAGCCAAGGAGATAGTGAGAAACTGTCCTACTTATTCCTTTTATAACCAAACTCCACTGCCATCAGGCTGTAATCCTAAAGGCATTCCGAGGAATGAGATCTGGCAAATGGATGTCTTTCATATTACAGAATTTGGAAATTTGAAATATGGGCATCATACCATTGACACATTCTCAGGCTTCCAATGGGCTACTGCTCTCAACTCAGAAAAAGCTGAATCAGTTATTAAACACCTACTAGAGGTGATGGCAGTTATGGGCATACCTATACAAATAAAAACTGACAATGCTCCAGCATATGTCTCCACAAAAATGCAACAGTTCTTCAAATATTATAACATAATACATGTCACAGGTATACCACACAATCCTACAGGACAAGCAGTTGTTGAGAGGTCTAATAGGATGCTTAAGGAGATGCTCCATAGGCAAGCTGGTAAGTGAAAACCCCCAAACATAGGTTGCATAATGCTTTATTCACACTAAACATTCTTAATGCCAATGACAAAGGACAAACAGCTGTGTAAAGACACTGAACTACAGAAAAAACTGCTGAACTGAATCAACAAGTGTACTTAAAAGATGTACTGACCTCGGTATGGAAACCCGGACATGTGTTATTGGGGTAGGGGTTTTGCATTTGTTTCCACAGGAGAAGACAATCTGTGGATACTATCAAAATATATCAAGATTCGAGTTGGAAAAGACAACCCTCTCGACAAGGACGACTGACAGGCATTTACTGAGGTGTATCTCATGAACTAAATGAAAGCCCCCCAAAGGAATGGGAAGTACTTTGTTTTTATCCTCACAGGAAAACCCACCTCTGGAAGTCAAAGGACACTGCATGGGTAGATACTTAAAGGAAAGAAGGTAGCTATAACAATCAAACAAAAGGAACATGCCATACGGTAAACTTTACAGCTGTCTCTCAAATAACTCTATATCTCTTCATATCCTAGTCCCTATTCAATTAAATTGATGCTGAATTTAGAGTTGGATTTGGCTTTCATCCCCTAAAATCCAAGAATGTTATTTAACTGAATTTAAAGTTTCTGTGTTATATCAAGAAGCCATATGATGTAATACAGAATAAATGAAGAATTTGAGAACCATCCTTTGTCTTTTCTTGGCTCTTTCTTTCAAGGCCTATACCCTCTCATAATTGTCATTTTTCAATGGTTGCCTTTCCCAGTACACATACATGTGCAAGCACACATTTCTCTGCTGACACTTATGCTTGAGTCCCATACAGCCAATGAACACCCACCTGACGACAATCCCTGCATGCTCCGGAAAAAGAATTGGGCCATACCGCTCCAATTGCACTGGATTCAACTTACTCCAGTTCGACTGACACTCGACCAGAGCCTTGAATCAAGTACTGACTTCAATCAAGTTGAGGATTTCAACCTAGATCTTCAATCAAGCAAATCCCATCTAACATGGACTGGAGATAACCCAATAAAGATTTTCCCTGTGCTAACGTTTTTTTTTTCCCCCACAGGACCCCACGAGGCTACCATCGTCCCATTTCAGCATGAAGTAACTTAGAAGATGCTACGTCCCTGCTCCCCATTATTGTTTATTAGGGTAGAGTAAGCCTAGCTAGGAATAACTTTCTTATTGTTTAGAGTTGGGAATCGAAGGAGGTGTTCAATTTAGACACCCTTTCTTAAGACTTTAGGGCTTAGACATAAGCCTTAGACATAGGAATAGACATAGTTGAGATGTACAATAGCAGATTATTGTATCTTCTTATATTGCACCTTTATGATTGTTAATTTTTGATATTTCATACAGTATTAAGTTTTAATCCTCTTTTAGACTAAAAGGGGAGTTGTAGGGAGACAGCGTAGCACACCTCCTAAAGGCCGGCTACAGGTGTGCTTGACCATGCCTGTCAGGGCATGGCCGAGGGGTGCAGGATGAAGCATGGGGAGTTCTTAAGGGGGCAGACATGTGGGAGCCCTCCCTTCTCTCTGGCCACACTATCTTGCGAGCTCTGGGCACGCTTTGGCTTGTGTTTGGATGGTGTTTATCTGAATAAAGAAACCTTAGCCTTACAGACTACGGATTGATCTCATCAGGGATAAACACTGGCTTCACTGTTATAGGTCCCATAGACTGCCCAGGGCCTCCTAGCTGGCACCCACATTCAGAGGGTTTGGTTTGGTCCAATGGTGGTTCCCCAGGTTTAGGACTAGAGTCTCTGTGCTCTCACTACAGCAGGTCACTTATTTCTGTGGGTTTCTCCAGCATGGTCTTGTCTACTTTACCCCCCCCCCCCCCGTCTACAACTGGATTCCAGGAGTAGGGCACAGTGTTTAGCTGTGGGTGCCTGCTTGTGCTTTGATAAGATACTGGATGAAAGCTCTAGGATGGAAACCAAGGTAGTCATCAATCTCATTATAGGGGAAGGGCATCAAAGGTATCCTGTCCACTACTGCCTAGATTCTTAGCTGGGGTCATCCCTATCAAACCCTGAACATTTCCCTAGTGAGAGACCTCTCTCTATACCTATACCAGTTCTCTATCAAGTTATTTCCTTTCTTACTCTCCTCTATTATTATTCTGTCTTGGTCTTCCTGATACCTCTTGTTTTCCTCCCCACTCATCTTCTTGCTTTCTCTTTTCCTAACTACCTCCTATCTCCCTCCATGCCCCAAATTTGCTCAGGTGTTCTTGTCACTTTCCCCTTCTTTGGGAGACCATGTGTTTTTCTCTTGGAATCCTCCTTGTCTCCTAGTTTCTCAGGTGGTGTGGATCGTATGCTTGTAGTCCTTTGCTCTGTATCTAATATCCATATATGAGTGAGTAAATGCCATGCTTGTCTTTCTGTAATTGGGTTACCTCATGCAGGAAGTTTGCTTCCAGTTCCATCCATTTGCCTGTGAATTTCAAGATTTCATTGTATTTTTCTCACTGAATACTACTTCAATTTGTAAATGTACAAAATTTTCTCCATCCATTCTTCAGTTGAGGGGCATCTAGGTTGATTCCATGTTCTGACTATTGCAACAGCATTGCTATGAACATGGTTGAACAGATGACATTGTTGTATGAATGTGCATTCTTTGGGTATATGCCCAAGAATGGAATTGTTGGATCTTCAGGTACACTGATACCCATTTTTTGAAAAATTGCCATGCTGATTTCCAAAGTGGTTATACGAGTTTGCATTCCCACAAAAAAAAAAAGAATGGAGAAGTGTTCGTCTTTCTCCACATCCTCTCCAGCATAGACTGTCATTGGTGTTTTTTATTTTAACCATTCTGGCCAGTGCAAGATTGTATCTCAGGGTTGATATAAGATGAATTTCCCTGATAGCTAAGGGTGTTGAACACTTTCTCGAGTGTTTTTCAGCCATCCTCAATTGAGAATTCTCTATTTAGTCCTGTATCCAACTTTTTAATTGGATTGATTGGTGTTTTGGTGGCTAGCTTCTTGAGTTCATTGCATATTTTGGAAATCAGCCCTCTGTCAGATATGTGATAGGTGGGAATCTCTTCCCATTTTAGGGACTGCTGTTTTTTCTTGTTGACTGTGTCCTTTGACTTAAAGAGGCTTCTCAGTTTCAGGAGGTCCCATTTATTGTAAATCTCAGTGTCTGTGCTACTGGTGTTTTGTTCACAAAATGGACTCCTGTACCAATTAGTTGAAGAGTACCTCCCACTTTATCTTCTAAGAGGTTCATTGTGGCTGGATTTATGTTGAGGTCTTTGATCCATTTGAGTTTAATTTTTTCTTGATTATAAATAAGAATCTATCTACATTCAGTCTTCTACATGCCAGCATCCAGTTATGGCAGCACCATTTGTTGAAGATGCTTTTTTTTCCATTATATAATTTTAGCTTCTTTGTCAAAAATTAGGTGTTTGTAGGTGTGTGGGTTAATATCAGGATTTTCAATTTGATTCCAATGGTCTACCTGTCTATTTTGTGCCAATACCAATCTGTTTTCAGGACTATAGCTCTATAATAGAGCTTGAAGTCAGGGATAGTGATGCCTCTGGAAATTCCTTTATTGTACTGGGTTGTTTTGGCTATCCTGGTTTTTTGTTTGTTTGTTTTTTTCCATATGTAGTCGAGTATTATTCTTTCAATGTCTGTGAAGAATTGTGCCAGTATTTTCACTGGGATTGCATTGAATCTGTAGATTGCTTTTGGCAAGATTACCATATTTTACTATTTTGATTCTACCTATCCAAGAGCATGAGAGATATTTCCATTTTCCTGTATCTTCTTTAATTTCTTCTTTAAAGACTCAAATTTCTTGTTGCACAGGTCTTTCCTTTGTTTGTTTAGAGTTACCTCAAGATATTTTATGTTGTTTGTGGATATTGTAAAAGTTGATGTATCTCTGATTTCTTTCTCAGCTCATTTATCATCTGTGTATAGTAGAGCTACTGATCTTTTTAGTGAATCTTACATCCTGTCACTTTGCCAAAGATGTATATCAGCTGTAGGAGTTCCCTGATTAAATTTTTGGGTCACTTATATAAACTATCATATCATCTGAAAATAATGAAAGTTTGACTTCATCCTTTCCGATTTGTATCCCCTTGATCACTTTATATTGTCTTATTGCTCTATTTAAATCTTGCAGTACAATATTAAAGAGATACGGAAATAGTGGACAGCCTTGTCTTGTTCCTGATTTTAGAGGAATCATGTTGCCTTTCTCTCCACTTAGTTTGAAGTTGGCTGCTGATTCGCTGTATATTGCTTTTATATTTAGGTATGTTTCTGTTATCCCTAATAAAGGTCTTTAAGACCTTTATCATAAAGGAATGCTGCATTTTGTCAAAGGCTTTTCAAAGAAACTGGAGAATAGCCACACTGGAGAATTAACAGAACATATGAAAGGTCTAGAATCAAAGAAGTAAACTCACCCAGGAGGATTAGATGCCAAGAAATAATTAAATAGAGGACAAAAATCAGTAAAGTAGAAACAAAGAACACAATACAAAGAATCAATGAAACAAAGAGTTGGTTTCTCAAGAAAATCAACAAGATAGACAAATCTTTATCTAAACTAAGGAAAAGACAGACAGAGAGAGTGTGGAATTAAAAAATCAGAAATGAAAAGGGGGACATAACAATGGACAGTGAGGAAATCCAGAGACTCATTAGGTCATACTATGAAAACTCCACAAAACTTGAAAATTTAAAGGAAATGGACAATTTTCTGGATAGATATCACTTGCCAAAATTAAATCAAGAACAGGTAAGAAATTTAATTAGACCATACCTCCTAATGAAATAGAAGCAGTCATCAAAATCTCCCAATCAATAAAAGCCCAGGCCCAGATGTTTTCAGTGCAGAATTCCAATAGAAATTCATAGAAGAGCTAAATTCAATACTCCTCAAAGTGTTCCACACAATAGAAGAAGAAGGGTAATTGCCAAACTCTTTCTATGAGGTGTCAATTACCACAGAAAGACCCAAATAAGAAAGAGAACTACAGACCATTATCCCACATGAACATTGATGCAAAACTACTCAAAAACACACTGGAAAATTAAATCCAAGAACACATTTGAAAAAATCGGCAACCATGATTAAATAGGATTCATCTCAGTGATTCAGGGATGGTTCAATATTTGAAAATTAACCAATAATGTACCATATAAACAAACTTGAAAAGAAATACCACATGATAATCTCACGATCATTTTTCTGGTGAATTTATTTCCAGGCATGTGTATCTCTCATAGAAATAATGTGAGCCCTACTCCAATATCCAAAGAAGAATTGATAAAGAACTCTACAGAGACCCAAGTTTCTTAAGCAGACCTCAGTTCTGTAAGACTATGACATGTAGATTCTATAGCCTTTGACATCAAAGCATTTTCAACTTCTCTTCTTAAACTCTGTGTTCACCTGGCTACTCAGGAGTTCATTGGAACTCAATAGTTCACTAATCTACTAACTGCTTGTTCTTTAGCTGTACAATTGCCCTCATGGTTGACTGAGTTGATACTAGGAATCATTTGTTTTCCACCTCCCAAGGAGTCCTGCCCTTTACTACATAGTATCATATGTACTTTCCATATATTTCTCCCAGTTTCAGCTAATTTCAACATAGTGAATAAATCTATCCCCCTTTTTAGCTATTGTAGGTACAAGTAAACTAGTAATGAATTATGTTTCTAAAATATATTAAATGAGATATTATGTACAGGTTAATTTGACTTTCTGGTTTCTTGGTTGTGTACACTTTCAAAACAATTCATATGAGTAAAACTCCTCTGTTTAATCTTTATAACTTCTATGCCAGCAACAGTGACTCTATAAAAAATGACAAGGGGCAGTAAAAACACAGAAGCTGTTTGTCTTGTCTTCTAATGCTTTTGGTGTCAGTATTATAAATGACCGTGAAACACATGAATCAAATAATTAAATGCCAGCTATCATTAAAAGATAAGAGGAATCTATTTGGGAATATGTAAAGATACCTGCAAACATTTATGCTTGAAATGTTTCAGTATGTTTTGAAGTTAAACCTTGGGATTTTTAGAATATTGAAATTTTTGTTACGTTTTATTAAGTCTCAAAAATACCACATTTCATAGTAAGTATCTGTATGATTTAGTATCATTTACATTGCAATCCTCTTGGAACATGTTTAGTGGAGATTAGGTAGAATAAGGGTCACCAAAAATATTCTTTAAACTGCCTCTAAAAGTATTTTCTATTCTTTTTTATCACCTAATATCCACTAAAATAAAAGATAAATTACCTGTGCTACTCAGAACATCTGAAGCCAATAAACTCGAGACAACCAAGAGAGAACTGAGCAATATTTAAGAGCCAGAGTAGCCTCCAGCTGGCATTTTGAATGAGAGTTAGAGGCAGTTGTAATACTCCTTCAGCAGATGACAAAAGCCACCAATTATACCTCAACTGCTGATTGTGCTTAGTTTCTGGTTGCCACATCCTACCTGGACCAGAGCAAGGAAATATTTGAGACCAGAATTACCCCTACCAGCAACTTCTCTTGGAAAGAAGAACTTCAGAATTTCCTTGATGTTCCCAACTTAAGACAAAGTCATTTATGTCTTGAAAATTTGAGGCTTATTTCACTATTTTTATTTAACTAGAGAAATTCAATGAGTATGTAGGCACCAGTGACTGCATTGTTCACTGAGAGTGTGATGACAGTAATGTTGCTAGGAATCGTATTAAATATATATTGGCCCGACCCCAGGCCAGAACACCCCACCACCCCCATCCCACCACTCCCGCCTGTGCCTGCCGGCTTGGGCCAGACACGCCCAGGCAGGGAGGAGACCCCTGCCCCACCAATCTGCTAGCACCCCATTCTTACATTCCACCACCGCAGACTGACCTGGAACTAGGTGAGTGAGCTCCTGCCCACTCCCGACCCCAGACCAGAACACCCCACCACCCCCATCCCACCACCCCCGCCTGTGCCTGCCGGCTTGGGCCAGACACGCCCAGGCAGGGAGGAGCCCCCTGCCCCACCAATCTGCTAGCACCCCATTCTTACATTCCGCCACCGCAGACTGACCTGGAACTAGGTGAGTGAGCTCCTGCCCGCTCCCGACCCCAGACCAGAACACCCCACCACCCCCATCCCACCACCCCCGCCTGTGCCTGCCGGCTTGGGCCAGACAAGCCCAGGCAGGGAGGAGCTCCCTGTGCCCCAAATCTGGTAGCACCCCACTCTTCCATTCCGCCGAACGACCGAGAAACTAGGAACTAGCGAGGAGACCACCAGGAGCGTCGAGATCATCTAGAGTTGTGGACATCGAATTCCTAGCCCCCACACACCACTGGGCCACAAGAGGAGATAGAGAGAACCCACCCGCACCCACTAAAAGGATATGGGGAGAAGACAGAATAAGATTTCACTCAACAACACAAAGACCAACATGACACCACCAGAACCTAGGGACTCCACTCCGGCAAGAGCTGAAAAGCCCAACACAGAGCATGAAGATGAGATGGACCTCAAAAATTATCTCAGCAAGTTGATAGAGACCTTTAAAGAGGAAACAAGAAAATCCCTTAAAGAAATAGAAGAGAAAGCAAACAAAAAATTAAATGAATTGGAGGAAAAGACAAACCAAAAAATTCAAGAAATAAATAAATCTCTTAAAGAATCTAAAGAAAGCCAAGAAAAAACATCCAAGCAAGTGAAGGAAGCTCTTGAAATAGTTCAAAACATGAAAGCTGAAATACACACAATAAAGAAAACACAGAATGAGACCATGTTGGAAATGGAAAGGTTGGATAAACGATCAGGAACTAAAGATGTAAGTGTATCCAACAGGATTCAAGAGATGGAAGAGAGAATCTCAGCCACTGAAGACTCACTAGAGGATATACATTCATCCAACAAAGAGAACCTCAAGTCCAACAAAACCCTAACACAAAATATCCAGGAAATATGGGACACCGTAAAAAGGCCAAACCTAAGAATAATAGGTGTAGAAGAAGGTGAAGAAATACTGCTCAAAGGTACAGAAAACATATTCAACAAAATCATAGAAGAAAACTTCCCCAACCTACAGAAGGATATGCCTATGAAAGTACAAGAAGCTTACAGGACACCAAACAGACTGGACCACAAAAAGAAGTCGCCCCGACACATAATAATCAAAACACCAAATCTACAGAATAAAGAGAAAATATTAAGAGCAGCAAAGGAAAAAGGCCAAGTAACATATAAAGGCAAACCAATCAGAATCACACCCGACTTCTCAATGGAAACTCTGAAAGCCAGAAGGTCTTGGATAGATACCCTACAAGCACTAAGGGAGCATGGATGTCAACCCAGACTACTGTACCCAGCAAAACTTTCAATCACTATAGATGGAGAAAACAAGATATTCCACGACAAAAACAGATTTAAACAATACATATCAACAAATCCAGCACTACAGAAGGCTCTGGAAGGAAAACTCCAACCCAACGAACATAACTACACTCACAAAAACACTGGCAGTAGTTAATCAAATTTCACCAAACACAAAAAGAAACAGAAGGGCAAAATCCACACGCAATGATACCACCAACAATAAATCCAAAACTAAGAAGAACCAATGAACAATGGACGTTAATATCCCTGAATGTCAATGGTCTTAACTTACCCATAAAAAGATATAGGCTAACAGAATGGATACGAAGACAGAATCCATCCTTCTGCTGTTTACAAGAAACACACCTCAAATTCAAAGACAGGCAATACCTCAGAGTAAAAGGATGGGAAAAGATTTTCCAATCAAATGGGCTCAAGAAACAAGCTGGGGTAGCAATACTAATATCTAACAAATTAGACTTTAAACTGAAAGCAATCAAAAGAGATAAAGAAGGGCATTTCATACTCATCACAGGAAAAGTCCATCAAGATGAAGTCTCAATCCTGAACATCTATGCCCCTAATACAAAAGCATCCACTTTTGTAAAAGAAACATTACTAAAGCTCAAACCACACATAAAACCACACACACTTATAGTAGGAGACTTCAACACCCCCCTTATACCACTGGACAGAACTACTAGACAGAAACTTAACAAAGAAACAAAGGATCTGAAAGAAGTTATGACACAACTGGGTTTAACAGATATCTATAGAACATTCCATCCAAACACAAAAGAATATACCTTCTTCTCAGCGCCACATGGAACCTTCTCAAAAATTGACCACATAGTTGGCAGCAAAGCAAACCTCCACAGGTACAAAAGTATTGAAATAACCCCCTGTATCTTATCAGACCACCATGCATTAAAGCTAGAATTCAACAGCAATACGAATTGCAGAAAACCTACATTTACGTGGAAAATGAATAACTCCCAATTGCACCATTCCTGGGTTGAGGAAGAAATAAAAAAAGAAATCAAAGACTTTCTAGAATTTAATGAGAATGTAGACACAACATACCCGAACTTATGGGACACCCTGAAAGCAGTGCTAAGAGGGAAGTTCATAGCACTAAGTGCTCACATGAAGAAACTGGAGGAAAGTCACATTAGAGAATTGACAGAACAACTGAAAGCTTTAGAGCAAGAGGAAGCAAACACACCAAGGAGGAGTAGACGCCAGGAAATAATCAACCTGAGAGCCGAAATCAACAAAGTAGAAACTAGGAAAACAGTACAAAGAATCAATGAAACAAAGAGTTGGTTCTTTGAGAAGATCAACAAGATAGACAAGCCTCTAGCCAAACTAACCAAAAGGCAGAGAGAGAGCATGCTAATTAACAAAATCAGAAATGAAAAGGGAGACATAACAACGGACACTGAGGAAATCCAGAGAATCTTTAGGTCATACTTTGAAAACCTGTATTCCACAAAATTGGAAAACCTAAAGGAAATGGACAACTTTCTGGATAAATATCACTTACCAAAATTAAATCAAGATCAGATAAACAGTTTAAATCGAACTATAACCCCTAATGAGATAGAAGCAGTAATCAAAAGCCTCCCAACCAAAAAAAGCCCAGGGCCAGATGGCTTCACTGCAGAATTCTACCAGAAATTCAAACAAGAGCTAATTCCAGTACTCCTCAAACTGTTCCACACAATAGAAGCAGATGGGATATTGCCAAACTCTTTCTATGAGGCTACAATCACTTTGATACCCAAGCCTCACAAAGATATGACTAAGAAAGAGAACTACAGACCGATATCCCTCATGAACATCGATGCTAAAATACTCAATAAAATATTGGCCAACCGAATACAAGAACATATCAGAAAAATCATCCACCATGATCAAGTAGGCTTTATCCCAGGGATGCAAGGATGGTTCAACATACGAAAATCCATCAATGTAATCCACTATATAAACAAACTGAAAAAGAAAAACCACATGATCATCTCACTAGATGCTGAAAAAGCCTTTGACAAAATCCAACATCCCTTCATGATAAAGATCTTGGAGAGAACAGGAATAACAGGAACATATCTAAACATGATCAAGGCAATATATACCAAACCAATAGCCAACATCAAAGTAAATGGAGAGAAACTCAAAGCGTTTCCTCTAAAATCAGGAACAAGACAAGGCTGTCCACTCTCTCCATATCTCTTCAATATTGTACTTGAAGTTCTGGCTATAGCAATAAGACAAGAAAAGGGGATCAAAGGGATACAAATTGGAAAGGATGAAGTAAAACTTTCACTATTTGCAGACGACATGATAGTCTACATTAGTGACCCGAAAAACTCTACCAGGGAACTCCTACAGCTGATAAACACCTTCAGCAAGTTAGCAGGATACAAAATTAACTCAAAAAAATCAGTAGCCCTACTATATACAGATGATAAATCCAATGAGAAAGAAATCAGGGAAACATCACCTTTCACAATATCCACAAGCAACATAAAATATCTTGGGGTAACACTAACCAAAAAAGTAAAAGATCTGTACAATAAGAACTTTGAGACTTTAAAAAAAGAAATTAAAGAAGATACCAGAAAATGGAAAGATCTCCCATGCTCATGGATAGGTAGAATTAACATAGTAAAAATGGCAATCCTGCCAAAAGCAATCTACAGATTCAATGCAATCCCCATCAAAATCCCAACACAGTTTTTCACAGACATTGAAAGAACAATACTCAACTTTATATGGAAAAATAAAAAGCCCAGGATAGCCAAAACAACTCTTTACAATAAAGGATCTTCTGGAGGCATCACCATCCCCGACTTCAAGCTCTACTATAGAGCCATAGTTCTGAAAACAGCTTGGTATTGGCACAAAAATAGACTGATAGACCAATGGAATCGAATTGAAAACCCTGATATCGACCCACGCACCTATGGATACCTTATTTTTGACAAAGGTGCTAAATCTATACAATGGAAAAAAGACAGCATCTTCAACAAATGGTGCTGGTACAATTGGATTAGGACATGCAGAAAATTACAGATAGATCCATACCTGTCACCATGCACAAAACTTAAGTGCAAATGGATCAAAGATCTCAGCATAAATCCAGTCACACTGAATCTTCTAGAAGAGAAAGTGGGAACTACCCTTGAACAAACTGGCACAGGAGACCACTTCCTGAACATTACACCAGAAGCACAGACATTGAGGTCTGCAATTAATAAATGGGACCTCCTGAAACTGAGAAGCTTCTGCAAGGCAAAGGAAACAGTCAGTAGGATAAAACGACCACCCACAGAATGGGAAAAGATCTTCACCCGATCCCACATCTGACAGAGGACTGATTTCCAAAATATATAAGGAGCTCAAGAAGCTAGCCACCAAAACACCAAACAACGAAATTAAAAAGTGGGGTGCAGAACTAAATAGGGAATTCTCAACAGAGGAATCTGAAATGGCTGAAAGACACTTAAAAAAGTGCTCAAAATCATTGGCCATCAGAGAAATGCAACTCAAAACAACTCTGAGATACCATCTCACGCCTGTCAGAATGGCTAAAATAAAAAACACCAATGACAATCTATGCTGGAGAGGATGTGGAGAAAAAGGAACACTCCTCCATTGCTGGTGGGAGTGCGATCTTGTAAGACCACTCTGGAAATCAGTATGGCGGTTGCTCAGAAAAATGGGAATCAGTGTACCTCAAGATCCAGCCATTCCTCTCTTGGGTATATACCCAAATAGGGCATGTACTTACAACAAGGACATATGTTCAACCATGTTCATAGCAGCATTGTTTGTAATAGCCAGAACCTGGAAACAACCTAGATGCCCCTCTATTGAAGAATGGATTGAGAAAATGTGGTACATTTATACAATGGAGTACTACTCAGCAGAAAAAAGCAATGGAATCTTGAAATTCGCAGGCAAATGGATGGAACTAGAGGAAACCATCCTGAGTGAGGTAACCCAGTCACAAAAAGACAAGCAAGGTATGTACTCACTGATATATGAATTTTAGACATAGAACAAAAGACTACCAGTATATAATGCTCTTCACCAAAGAAACTAGGAAACATGAAGGACTCTAAGGGTTAAATGGTCCCCAGGAATGGAAGTGGCATGAACTCCGAACTAATTGGGGGCATGAGGGTGGGGGGGGAAGGAGCTGCTACAATAAGAGCAAGAGAAGAGGAGAAGAGGAGAGGAAATGGAGGGGCAGAAACATTGAGTTGGGGGAAGAATAGAGGAAAGAGAGCAAGATGAGAGATACGATATCAGAGGGAGCCACTGTAGGCCCGAGAAGGGATCAGGAACCAGGGAGATCTCCAGAGACCTACAAGGATGACACGATCTGACAATCCAGGCAATGGTGGAGAGGATAACCTAAAAACCCTCCCCCTAAAATGAGATTGATGACTTCTCTTTATGCCATCCTAGAGCCCTCACCCAGTGGCTGATGGAAACAGAGACAGACATCCACAGATATACAATGAGCCGAAATCGGGAATTTAGTTGAAGAGAGGGAGGAATGAAGAATGAAGGGGTCTGTACTAGGATGGAGAAACCCACAGGAACTGTTGGCCTGAACAAGGGAGAGCACATCGACCCCAGATGCTGTCCAGGAGGCCTGTACAAGACTGATCCAGACCCCAGAACATGGATGTCAATAAGGAGGCCTCTGCACTCCAGGGAGCCTCTGGTAGTGGATTAGTATTTTTCCCTGGTGCAAGAAGGGACTTTGAGAGCCCATCCCATATGAAGGGTTACACTCTGGCCCTGGACACATGGGGAAGGGCCCAGGATCAGCATAGGAAGACTTGGTGGACTTTGCTGAGCTCCCGTTGAGGGCCCTACCCTGCCTGGGGAGTAGTGGGTGGATGGGGTTGGGGGATGGGCTGGGGGTGGGGGAGAAAGTTTGGGGGTGAGGGGAGGGAGAGGGAGAAGCGACTTGAAATAAGCTTGTTCCCTAACTAGAACTAATAAAATAAAATAAAATTAAAAAAATATATATATTGTAACTATGACTGGATCTCAACCATATGAATGTATTAAGAGAAAAATGAGAGTGTTGTATACTAGGACTGTAACCAAAAGGAAGATAAAATTTTAGGAAGAAAATAATTTTATAAGCATAATGAACATAAATTGATGAGCCTAATTAAATTCTCACATAAAATATGAGAATAATATATTTATCTGTTCTGAATACCAAAAGTTAACTCTTCTAAAAAATAATAACAGAAATGTCTGTTATGGAAGAATTAGACACAGAAAATGAGTCTCTATGACAGATAATTCCTGAATGAGATGAGCAATGTACTGTGATATTAACATTGTACAGCTTTTTTGTACAAATTCAGAACTTTTCTATTCAAAATATAAATAGGGAAGCTTCATAGGCAGGAACAAAAATTTTAAGACCACTAAGTGACATTTTCCCATGACCAGGAAGAAATCTGCTCTCTCAACATAAAATGTATCGAGTACTTATAAAATACCTGCTGCAGGGTCCATGTAGCCCAAGGCAATTTAAGAGTACATACATTTATAGATATATGAGTGTTATATATTTCATTATAAATCATAATGTCTGTGGACTAGAGAGACTACTCAACAGTTAAGAGCACTTCCTAATTATCTTAGTTACTTTATTGTTGATATGATGAGGCAACATGCCTGAGGCAACCCATAAAAGAAAGCATTTATTGGGAATTACATTTTCAGAGGGTGAGTCCATGATGATCATATCAGGGACCATGGCAGAGTGCAGCAGGTATGGCACTGGAGCAATACTAAGAGCATGTGCCCTTGTCTCAATCAGGAGGCAGAGAGATAGAGATCTAGCTGGGAATGGTGTGGGGCTTTGAAATATCAAAGTCATCCATTGATGACATACCTCTCCTGCAATGCCATACCTTCTAATCCTTCCCAAACAGTTCCACTTACTGGTGAGCAAGCGCTCAAACATATAAGTCTATGGGGCAGTTCTCATTCAAACCACCACACTTCAAACAGAAGACAGCTGGGTTCCCAGCTAACACATAGAAGCTTATAATCATCTTTAACTCCAGTTCACTGGATACAGCTCCCTCTTCTAGCATGCTCAGACACTAGTGCATGAACACTTCATTTTTATATACATAAAATAAAATATTAAATCAACACTTTTAAACAAAATCATGTAGCTTGTTGCATTTCTGCCATTGTATAATAGTGGAAGAAAAATATCTATGAATATATGATCATGATGCATGTCAGAAAATTAGTCTTTTTCATATGTCTGTAAATTTTTATGGAAAATGTTGGTTTCATGGGTGCTATAGATTAGAAATTCTAAGTGATCAGGAAAATCACCACAGATATTTAAGAGCTAATGTTATGTCACTTTGCATTTGTATGAATACTGAAATTCATTTGTATGAATACTGAAATTTGTATGAATTCATCAGCAACAGATGTAATATTCCCTTTAGAGGAAGATCTAAAGCTAGGTTATTCTATACATTCATATATGTTTATACATACATGTAGCTAGATGTTTTTTCTCCTGCCCAGTCTTCTTGTATCAGTTTCTCTCCCACACACAAGTCCCTGCAGTTGCTTGTTAAATAATCATTCTGAGGCTTAATATTAATTATAATTGTTTGACCAGTGACTCAGGCATATTAATAACTCTTACAATTAAATTAATCCATTTCTATTACAGTATACTTTTCCAGAAGGCTCGTGGATTTTTACCCCATAGGTTGCTTCCCAAGCTACTGCATGTGTCTCCCTGACTCTGCTTTCTTTCTCTCCATGTATTTATTTGGATTTTTTTGCCTGTGTCTATTCTGTCTGGCTATTGGTCAAAACAGTTTTATTCATCAACCAATAAAACAACACAGAAGGACATCTAACACCATCTCCCCTTTTCTAATTAAAACAGAAGGTTTTAAATTTAAAATAATAAAATTACATATAACAAAACAGTTACCAAGCAAGAATTACACTTACAATATTTAGTCTATTTGCATTTAGAAAAAAATTAAAGAAAATACTCTATCATCTATCCTATCATTGTGAGTCCAAAGTTTTATATATCATAACTAAGTTTTAACTTTTATCGTAACTAAGGAAAACTGCAACTATAAGTATCTGTCTTCAACTCCATCAAAGATCCCAGAAGGATATAATATTACCTAAGTAAGCAGAAAGGACATTGTGAGCAACTTCCAAAACTCTAAAAATGACAGAGATATCTGGCTTCCTGGGTAGTCACCCAAAGTTCTTTTATAACTTTGGGGCATCTATCTTCAGCCCACAGGCCTAGAGTGTCTGGCAGACTTCTCAGTGAAGGAGAAAATTTGAACATGTGTTTGCTCTTATTCTGGCAAAGTTCGTCAGTTGCTTTCTTCTATGTGCTGCAAAATATATGGCAGTTTCCTCTGTGAAACATGAACCCTGAAGGACCATCACATCTTGTCTTTGCAAGTTCATCAGTCACTTTCTTGTAGGTCCTGCATGTCCGGTTTATACAGCTTATGGTCAAGCAGTCCAGGCAAGAGTAGTTTCTTGACAAAATGGCTAGTCTTGCTACACTGAAGGCAAACTCAATAAGGAGCTTCTTCTGTAGCCATCATCCTCTTGAAGCAATTGGTGCTGCCAAAAGAAGATGTTTTTTACTGCCATGAAAAGTCTAAATTCCCAAAATATTTTAAATTCCATATTCTGTAGGTCTGTGAAGTGTTTGAAGACTACCTATCCATCTCAAATATATGTCTGCATATCTATAAAACCTAAAGTGTTTATGTTTAACTATTATAGATGACTATCTATTAATCTGTATTTCTTAATTATACATTCATTTTTAATTGAGCTGCATAAACTCATTGCCTTAAATAAGAGTAAAATGTACATACAGTATAAATTAACCTTATATTTGTATCAATAAACCAAAATCTATACCAATGTAAAGTATTCATTTCTATATCACAGCCCCATTTTTTCTTTAAAAAAGATTGACTGTGATCATTAATCATTTATAATCATTGATCTTTAAATAAAGATAAACATTGATAAACAATATTTTTGGAAATGGGAACAGTTCTCTAGACTACTTCCTGCTGATTGGGATCAGTGTTAACCTTATGGGTACCCTGAGAAAATTTAGAATTGGGTTAAAGATTGGCTGTTAGTAGCCTGTGAGGCTGCATTGTCTCCACCAGTTGTCTTGAAGCTGTTTAGTGGGATCGTGCTCAATCAAACCATATTAAACTGGAATCAAAAGCAGCTTCTCATCTTCTGTGGAAACAAAAGCAGAACCTCTTTTCAAAAGCAACATATCTTTAAACCCAAATTTTGAAGTCAAGATATCTTTGTGTTGGTTTAGTTTAGTAAACCCCACAATTAAATGTTTCTCTTCAGTTAGCTCATTAACAGACAAAAATTTTAAAGAAAACACAATAATATAGATAATCTAGACTCTTCAGTTACTTTCTATCTTCACATGGCCCATTATAATTAAGTATTTTTACTCTATTTCTACTTTAAAGAACTTAGTTTATTATCCTTAGTTTTTTATCCATGGCACTGTCTATCCTGTCTCTCTTAAGTGCACATACATTTATCAAACATACTGGGACACATTTAGAGGCTATTTTGGTGTAAATCTGCTCTTACTGTGTATGTCTAATCCTTTTCTGACCAGGAGAAATTTTAAAATAGTGCACAGGGCATGGCTAAGACTAAAATGGCAGCTTTTGCTCCTGGTTCTGTCCCACTCAGCATTCTAACATGGCAGCGCGTAATGGGAGGAGCCCTGTGCATTGCCTTCAACTCTGGGAATGTTTTAGGTCCATGCCACCTGCTGCTCATAAACTCCATGTAAGTGGTTCCTAGCAGGGCCTCTGAAAAGAGCCACAGATAGTTTTTGCTGCTATCACTGTGTCAAGAAGCCATCTCTTAAAGGAGCCATGCTTCAGTCAAACAGAGCTTACCCATGCTACTATCAAGAAAACATACTTGACTGCATTATTTTGTGTTCACAATCCCTTTTTGAGCTTTTCTTGCCAAACATTGGAGATGCACATGGTAGGATGCTTGATGTCCAGCCCAGGATCCCTGGATCAGTTTCTCTCCTGCAAGCCAGTCCCCACAGCACTTATTAAATAATCATTCTGAGCCTTAATATTAATTATAATTGTTTGGCCAATGGCTAAGGCATATTTCTGACTAGCTCTCATAGTTAAAATAACCAATTTCTATTATACTATATTTTACCATAAGGCTCCTGGCTTGTTACCTCACATCTTGTTTCCCTGGTTTCTGGATGTATTCTCCCTTACTCTGCCTTCTTTCTCTCTGCATCTTTGTTTGGATTTCTGACGTGTCTCTACTTTGCTTGGCCATTGGTCAAAATAGATTTATCCATCAACCAATAAAAACAACACAGAATTGCAGCATTCGCAAGGACATCTAATATCACACATATAAGACATAAATCTATATTTTAGAATTTCTGAAATGTATGTACATATATACATGTGGAAATATAAATTTCAATATCCCAAACAAACAAAATGAAAAACTAAAAAAAATGTTAAAGCAAAAGAAAAGGCCCAAAATAAACAATGGATTTTGTCTTGGATTGGCCCATCTACTGAGAATAAGATGTGCTGTGGAGTGTGATTGATATAATCTGTGATAATCCATTGTATAAAACTAAATTTTTATTTAGCAGAATGTGTTAATTCCAAATAGCTTCTTTATGGTTTAAGACCCCCTATTCTTGCCCCTATCAGTATGAAAGCACATCTGGCTTAGAACTGTGTAATCCTATGCACGTGTTACAGTATCTATAAGTTATTACATTTAACATTCCTGTTTTTTTTTTTCTGGAAGACACTATTTTGATGGAGCCATCCATGACCTCTGCCTCTCAAAATCTTTAAGCCTCTCTGGGCCTTGAGGGGAGAGGTTAGATGAAGACACCTGATTTACACTAAGTGTCTCCAAATTTTTGCTCTTGAACATTGTTTAGTTGTGGATTCCTTTGTTAATTAACATGAACTACAAAAAGAAGCTTCTCTCATGAAGGCTGAACAACACACTGATCTATGGGTATATCAATATATCATTAGGACTAATTTTGTTTCGGTCTTCTTTTAGCAGAATAATAGTAGTAGGTTTTCCTCTAGGCCCATGTCCTTTTCTAAGGATGTTGACCACTTCAGCAGTGCCTTGCGTGGGCTCTGTCTTATAAAGTAGTTCTCAAATCTATTCTAAAAGTGGTTGTTTACTCTCAGAACATTTGTTCACTATTGCACCAATATGTTCTATACACATTTATCTATGGTTGACGTAAGGCTATGACATTTTTTGGTCAGAGGACATTGAGAAATTAAGCTTACACAGACTGAGAAATTTCATCCCTACTGAACAGCTTTCATAGTACCCAAAGAAGGTGCTAAGTAGGCTGAAAGGAGAGAAAAAAACATCAACAATTTTATCCAGATATGATATGGCCTGAAAAGTCATGTTTATGGAAAAATACATATATATCTTTCCTTACCATAGAAGCTTCTTCTATGCATTGGACCATGGTTAATACAGAAATTCACATCTTGTCAAAGTTCAGAGAATAATTGCCTGTGGAGTCCTTAGCCAAAATTTGGATATCTGTATCACAACCTTTCCCACTGTCACTCAGAAAACTCCAACAAAGATGGGGCTAGATAATGTAAGTTCCACATATTGGGAAAAATGAGAATGAAACCATGTCTTTTGGACTTCATAGGACAGTTAGTCTTATTGCCTCACAACATTTGTAGCTGACTACACAAAATTGGTACAAAAATCAAGCCAATTATCATTATAGCATAGAGAGGGAAGGGCACAAAAGCCCTCATCCCTTCCTGGCTTCTACTGACAGTTGATGGTTCTTTGGAGATGGAGGGAGGGAGGGGATGTCTACTTTTTGAGGGGTGTCATCCTTTGAGATTTACTATTCTCCATGGATGGCCATACTTCCTTTCATATATGTGCAGCATAAATTGGATTAAGTGGGAAATTGGGTTGGGTTTTCATGGTGGAAGTTGATCAGAAAGGAGTTAAAAAGAGGCATGTGGGGGAGAAATGACTCAACTCCACTGTATGCACATGTGAAATTCATGGGATTTAATAAAACATTGCAAATGTATGTGACATTCTCATTAAAGTACATTCAGTTAAACCTGATCAGTTTCCCTCAAATCTGTCAAAATCCTCAACTTAAAGAAATTCAAAGAAAATTCCTGAAAGGTGATATAATGACTAACTGATCTGATACGTTGAATAGAATCAGGGAACAGAAAGACTGACTATGAAGACTTTAACTAATAACCTCGAGTTACAATGTTTGATTACTTTTGAACAAATCCTCCAAGTAAATATCATTAATAACATGGCATTTTTGCAAGAAATAAACTCTTTATCTTACTAGAAGCTCATAGTCAATACTCACAGAAAGAAATATCTTCTGATGTAAAATATAGTTCCCCAGGTTTTGGAATTATTGTAAAATTAGTAGAATATGACTTTGAATAGAAACACGACTTTGATAGGTAAAAACATTGACATGTAATAATTCATCATACATAGACAAAAGCATAAGAAGGAAATAGGCTTGAGAGTTATTCTGAAGAGTAAAAGGAGGAAATACCTTCTGTCTCCAGGGATTAGGTAGAAAAATAAGTATTCACTTCTTTATCTGAAAGTAGAAATGGCCTTAGATTTTAGAGAAAATTTTCTTTCATCTTGATGTATAGCTGTGTTTGATTCAGCATGTTTTTTTTTAATGATATTTTGTCTATGTCTGGTCAATACTTCTACCCATTTCACCAAAACTTCTAATTATTCATAGTTAGTAGAGATTTAACAACTTTACAATGGTGTATTACTAGCACCAACCAAATATGACACAGTGAAAGATGGAATAAATTGAAAAGAGGATTACTGCAACATAAAAGCCTTAAGCAAATACAAACTAAAGACATAATTAGGAACACCCGTCACTTCAAAGGCTTATACATCTTATTCCTGCAAAAGTTGTTTGAAACTCAGTTATAAAGTGACAATGACAGAATGAATGAGAATGATTCAGCAGCCTGTTATGAGAGAGATTAATAGCCTCCATTCACAGACAAGTTCATCTCTCTGTAAAAATTATAGTGCCTTTAGGTTACCTTAGAAGAAAAGGATTAAGTATATGATAGATCTTGTGTGTGAGTCATCGACTATGCTAATTTCCTATCAACATTGGCATTCAAGTAATATGCAGCATAGGCTTCGCATTTGCACATTACTTAAAATTGTGTTAAAGTGGAAAGTATTTAATTACTATCATGGGCAAAGAAAACGAACTACTTATTGTTTGAGATACAATCAAGGTCAGTATTTAGCTGACTGCCAACCAAGCAGAAACTGTCTAGTATATTCTTACTCAATTTATATTAATAATACATTAATATTATATTAATGTATAATTATATATTAATTAATTAATAAAGTATAATATTATTAATATAATAATAGGAATATATATATATATATATAAGCATTTAGCATTTTTGTTTTTATTCATGTTGGAGAGATATAAAATAAAAGATAAATATTCTGCCTTTATGTCTGAGTTAAAGCATGACCTTCTTCCACTGAAACAGATTAACATGGTTCTGTCCAGATTTATCCAATGTCACTCAACACTCAGCAGTCCAAGCAACCTTAACATAAGAAGCAAATAATAAAAATGAGTAAGTCAGATATGAATAGATCTGTTTCCAATTATTTAATTAGTATATATACTAATATATACTAATATAATATAGTGTTATGAAAAACATTTGATTTTATCTCAGTATTTATTTATTTATTTATTTGAACTAAGATTTTTAGGACTCAATATAATTTGAATATTTACTATAGTCTTAGTTACATTTCTATTGCCAGGAAGGGGCAAAGGTCAACCTATAGAAGAAAGAGTTAATAGGTGTTTATAGTTCCCAAGGGTTCCAGTCTATGACCATCATAGCTGAGAGCATGGCAGCAGGCAGGAAGACACTGTATTCATGCAGTAGCTTAGAGCTTATATTGTGACACAATAACCACAAGGCAAAGAGAAAACTAACTGAGAATAACATGTCCTTTCTAAACCGCAAAGCCTGTGATAAATTCCCTTCAATAAGGTCACACTTCCTATCCTTCCTAATCTGTTCTCCCAAATGGGAATAAAACATCTAAATAACAAGGCTATGTAATATTCTGATTCAAGCCAACACAACTAAAAACTAAGGAAAAGGCAGATGCAGACAGTACATAATATTATAGGGTGCCTACTACATGCTAGGACTTACTTCATTGTATTGGATGTGGAGTCATTTTGTTCTATAGGACAGCAATAACAAATTTCAGACAAATTTGACAATGAGACTCCATATAAAATCATGTTAAAAATTGTTAAAATTCAAAGATATTAACCCATAGTGGAGATGAGATGTACATGAAGCCCTTTTAGACATTTATATCTACAAATATACATTCACACATACACACACGGCACAAAATGACTATACAGTAATTATACATAAAGGTCTACCAACAAAAAGCATTTTCATTTAAAATTAGAGAATTAGGTTTATTGGCATTGTGAAACATTATATTCTAATGAAACTGTAACTACTGCAGGACCTCTTATTTTTGGACTACCCCTCTGTGAGGAGCCGCACTCACATTCGCCATTACAAGATGGCGCTGACATCGATGCCAGATCAAGTAAACAACGTTGGTATGCATGTGCTCAGTGTTTTTCCACTGCCTAGCCCTGCCTATTCCATGGCGTCATATAGGGTGATGAGTCATCCACCTATCCCAGCTGTACACGCATCGCTCAGAGTTTGTGAGCCTTTATTAGGGGACGGGATTCTTGGCTCGGGGTCTCCGCTTTTGTAAGCTTATGCTCTCTCTCTCAAATCGCATAAAAGCTTTACTGCAGAAGGATCCGAGTGTCCTGTGTTGTTCTTGCTGGCGAGACAATCACGCGGGACATCTGGTGCCGAAACCCGAAAACTTGTTAACATCGCCGGCACCGCGGAGACCCCTCGGACGGGGCAGATTCAGAACTGCAGGGTGGTAAGTTTGGATAGGTATGCTGACACCTTCTTATTCTGACACCTTCTTTTTTGACTTTGTTCTTAATTTGTCACCACTATGGGATGGATCAGTAAAAGCCTTAATTCTAGTCTTTATTCTTCTTTTGTTCACATTGGTCTTATATTGTGCTCACCGTGGCTGGTGTTCCAGTTCGAGACCAAGCTAACCCCAGGTAGCCGCCAGCATGATGGGCTCTTCAAAATAGAGAGACCTAATTAAAAACTGTCTAGAGATTGAGGCTTGCCATCCCACGGTAGCAGAGAGTCAAAAAACGCTTAAAGAGGTACAGGATAATATATCAGAAACCGAACGAGATGAGAGATTAGGAGCTCAAAAAAGGAAGGACATGTCTAAGAAAAAAGGCTCTCCCCAGGATACAAAAAAGGGGGGAGAGAAAATAGGGAATAACCGGTCACATCCCGGTAAATTTAAGAGACCTGTTAATCCAGCGGGTGTACTTCCATCAGCACCCCCATTACAAAAATTTGGTACCGACTCCTTTTTACCATTAGAGGAGCGGAGAAAATTGCAGATGGCTTTCCCAGTCTTTGACAGGGGAAAAGGCCGCGCATGTTATTCAACACTGCTTGGAGACCTGGGGTGCCTGGGGAAAGCCTCATATCCTAAAGTTGCTCAAGTACTTTATGTATGCTTGTTTTAAAATGTTCTATTTCCTGGTATAATCTAAGTTCTGTTACAAGCAAAGGGTGCAAGTTATGGCCATTTTGTAGCTGGTCACATGACTGACGGTAGCCATTTTGCTAAAGTTAAAAAAAGGATACTTAAACCGCCATCTTGACTAAAGATGACTGGATGGAAATTAGAGGTACCATCTTAGAAACAAGTTTTTCAGTTAAGATTTAAAATGTTAATGCTTCTATATATTGCAGAAAGACCTTAAGGAAATTTAAATTTCTTTTTAAAACCAGTTTTCAAATGTTTCTTTTTATTAATGTTTGTACTTAAAGAGCTTCAATTTAGAATTAATTTTAAACAATTTAGAAACAATTTTAATTCTTGGCTCGGGGTCTCTGCTTTTGTAAGCTTATGCTCTCTCTCTCAAGACACATAAAAGCTTTACTGCAGAAGGATCCGAGTGTCCTGTGTTGTTCTTGCTGGCGAGACAATCGCGCGGGACACCCCTCCCACCTCCACACACACTCACACTCAAGGCTGGGAATGCTTGGAAATGTTCTGTTGTCAGGAAATCTCTTCTAGCATTTTTCAATGATTAGTTAAACATATTTGTTAGAGGACATGTTTCTGATCTCTTCAATTTACATTGTCATTAGAGAATGATGGAGCATATATCAGTTGCTTTCATTAAAACACACAGACTTAGGAAAATACTTTTCTTGCATTAACCAGTAATACAAATGCACATATATTTATGTAAATATTGTCTACATATGTGTATACATGCATGCATATATGGATGCATTAGTAACCCTTCTCATTGCAGTGATAAAGGTCCTGATGAAAATCATAAGAGACAAAGATGAGTTCCCATGATTTAGGGAAAGCACGGCAGCCAGAAAGACTGGGGACTGTGGCCTCAGAAATTTGTTAAGCTGCTAGCTCACAAATGAATGGATTAAGAAGCAAAAGATGAGGAGTGTATAACATTAATCAAGCTTTATTCTCTTTTTTAAATTTTTTTTGCTAATAACCCATATCAAGAGATGCTCCTACTCACATTCTTGGTCTTAGTCTTCCTAGTTATTCTCTGGAAAATCCCTCATGGACTCCCCGAATATCTGCTTTACTACTGTCCTAGATGTTTCATAAGCCAAGCAGCCTGACAGCTAAATGACCCATCACAGCAAACACACACACACACACACACACACACACACACACACACACACACACGATTGTCTTCTCCGACTGTGAATTAGGGTGGGTATTTCTGCTGTTTACCTGACACTCAACAAGAGATTTAGCAGAGAGAATGATGCCTTAACAGTTAACATACTGAGGTAATTGTGCATTTAATTATACTATACATATTTTTTGGCATTTAGTACAATTTAAGATTTCCGCAAAAATACAAGCGTAATTATTTTTAAAATGATTAAAGATTTTTTGGAAGATTTAAAATGGCCAATCATTTTGCCTTCAAAATTCTCTTTTCTTTATTTAAGCAATTAAAAACTGATAAACTAGGTGGTCATCTCCTTTAAGTCAAGACAAATTTATTGACATCATGATGGTGACTCTTACCTAAGTTTTGATAAATAGTTAATCCTTTCCTAATTCAAGATAATGGTGCCATCATCCATCTACTCTCAGTGTAATGTTGATTATTGCCCAATAGAGAATTCTCCCCATATAGTAAACTGATAAGACTCTCTAAGAATTTCTTTGCTTTGTTGATAATGAATATTTGAATTGGGAAGTAAATTACTGATGAAAATAAGACAAAATAAAAAGCTTTAGACAGGCGTTGGTGGCACATGCCTTAAATCCCAGCACTCAGGAGGCAGAGGCAGGCAGATCTCTGTGAGTTCTAGGCCAGCCTGGTCTACAGAGCGAGTGCCAGGATAGGCTCCAAAGCTACACAGAGAAACCTTGTCTCGAAAAACCAAAAAAAAAAAAAAAAAGCTTTGTTTTCCTACATGGTAACTACCCCCATTCTTTGATTTCATTTAGGGCATTATAAACAACTATTGAGCTACTCTCTTTCAGAATCCTGAGGACTCTGTTACATTGACTGTATCGCATTGTATCTAGATATTACCTTGCAAGCTTTGCTTTATTATAATTTCTTGAGTGAGAAGACTGAACCAAGTATGTAGTAATATGCTGCTCATACCTGTGATGGAGATAGTATATCCCAATTTATTTGCTCTAAAGTCCTCTCTCTCTCTCTCTCTCTCTCTCTCTCTCTCTCTCTCTGATTTCTTACTTTCTTTCCATACATATATTTAGAGTGCAAAGTGATATTATGACGTACATACTGATATTGTTATATTTTAAGTGAATATTCTTACATGTAGTCAGAATATTCTTACATGTAGTCACTATGCCCCCCCCCCTCAGAGGGGGACATAGTGGCTCATACATGTAATCTCTGCTCTCAGGAGCTTGAGATGGTTGCTACAAACTCAAGCTCAGCTAGGGCTATATTTTGAACTCCTAGAAAGCCTGAAACTCAATAATTCTTTGCATTTTGCTTGCTATAGTATGTATCTCTTATACATACATAATACATACATGCATACATTTTTCACCTGTGACCTCTGTACCAGGTAATATCAAGTACCTGACACTGCCATTTTGCTCTTACATACTGTAGGAAAATTGAGCCATAATATACAATAGTTAAGATAATATTTACCATGTTTAATAATTTAAAATTAAAGATGTAATATACAGAAACCTGACCTAAATTATACTGAGACTCCATTAGTCAAATCTAAGCTTAAGAACCATCCTGGTAGCTGGGCCCAAAGAAGGTATGTATCTGTATCACTGAGATCTGAAATCCAAAAGACATCTTTGAAAGGTGCTGTGCCAGTTAACAATTACTCTCAAGTAGATGTTTTGCTTGCTTTCTTATTTTTACTTTTTAAAGGAGGTTAGGTCTATCCATAAGGTGAAAGACTATTTTATAAAAGATTAGTTTGAGTCATCAAAAAAGAGGATTTTCTCAAGAAATCATTGTTGTATAGCAACAGACCCTGACTCATAGAAAACACCAAAACAGTTCTCCACAAATTCTCAAATTTTATCTTTTGAAATTAAGCTTTCTTTTTGCTCATTTGAGATATAATCAAGTAATCTTATACCATTTTAGAGATGAAAAATATCAGACTCAATGGACATAATATACTGAAGTGAAAAAAATAGAAATTATCTTTAAGAGGCCAAAATGTGAAAAATAACATAATTGACTTTTCATCACTGTTACAAATATTGGAGAAAAATCAGCTTAATAGAGGGAGAGTCATTGGAGCCACAGTGAGACTCCACTTCATCATGGAAACCCCAGGAATAGTGGAAGGTAACAAGGAGTGCATGCAGGGGTCAGGGTGAAAGAGGATAGAGGGGAGAGAGAGAGAGAGAGAGAGAAAGAGAGAGAGAGAGAGAGAGAGAGAGAGAGAGAGAGAGAGAGATGAGTAATAGAGACAGAGAGAGACTAGAGACTTTAACCCCTCCAAGAGCACATAGACAATAAGCAGCTCCCTCCAACTATCTCTTCCTTGCCTGTCATAACACCCTACATCACAAATTAGCAACATGGGCTGGCAAGGAATTCGTCAACATACAAACCTTTCTGTTACATTTGTAAATCCAAGCCACAACAGATCCTCAGTAATGCTTGTACATAAAGGACAATATGATATTACAATCTTCTCCATTTTCCTTTCATGGGTTATAGCAGTAAAATTAGTATATAGTTGGATTTTATTGTTGCCTATTTGAGTATACAATTTAAACTATATGGCAACACTGGAGGGTGTTATGGACAAAATATTTCTGAACATAATGAAAATATCTCTAGGTAGCAATAACTAAAATTTATCTCTCAGGAGTTTCTGGTCAGTGGTCCTCCAAATAGAACATATAATAATACAGTTTCTCACATCAGAAAAAGAATAAAGTCAAATCACTAGTTTTAAAATTTATTGATATTTAAAAAGTATAAACTGATGTTTTTAGTCAGTGTAGACAGGTCATAATCAATCTAAATTTGCAGGTAAAACAGTTATCATTCAATGTAGTTTAAAGAATATATTTCCTCTCTTTTTACTATAATCACTGTGTCAAAAATAGATACAAGATTGATGATAACAGTAGTGTGATTTAATATAGATAGGCATTATTTAACATAAAAAATTAGAAAAAGAAGCTGAATATACTTTATGCTAAGATGTGTTTATATATTTCTCTTCGAACATGTTTTTAATTTTAATACTTAAATGTGACAAGCAGTAAGTTTACAATGTACTCCAATCACTGTCGATCAAGATAATAAAGTTTTAAAAATCATATACTCTGCATGTGGTAGCTTCCCCCAGTGGTAGCTTGCTAAGCATCTACAATAAACATGCAATATTTGACATGATTGGTGCAGGCTTCCAACAAAGACATACTAGCTTAACAAGAAACCAGTAAATTCTTTATAAAGGAAGATCTGGTGTTTGGATATTTCCTGCCGAGCTAAAATTTTCAGCTACCATAATTAGCAGCATAATTTTCCTCCTTGCCATGATAAGCAGAAGAAAGGAACATCCGCAGAGGAAATGCGCAGACATGAGCCAGAGGGGACTGTAACAATGGAGCACACAGCAAGGTGCTTGATCAATGGCCAGTTGTAAACATACTTTAGAAGAAAACATCAAACTTTGTGCAGTAGAAATTAGAAATTAAATTCATAGGATATTCATGAAATCAGAGACCATGTCAGAGTTTTGTGACCTTTTAAGATTAATAAAAAAGAGGGTATAATTGGGCACAATGGATTTAACACTAACAGTATGAAGAATGTAACTTTACCTGAGGTTTATAAAGATTCTAATATTTTCCTTATCGTGAGTTTGATACATGGGTCAGAGTATTTTATTCTATAGAGACAAACATCACAGAGTATTCCATTAGTACCATATAAATACTTGAAAATTTAAAAATTTATTGTGTTTTTGAAAATATGGACTTATGTAATTATGCAAAAGGGAAGCTAAATTGGCAATATGTGTTTTTAAAATGTGTCTTGAATAATTTCTTAAAATTATGAAAGTTTTTATGCAGTTTCATATTGTTAAGAATGTTTATCTGGCTTTTAATAAGACAAAATCCTGTAAATCCAAATAACATTTGGTGGGACATAAACTGAAATAAGAAAGAAAACCAAGCTGTCTTTCAATCTATCCATTCATGTAACCAATATCAATTCAACAATGAATGTAAATCCAAAAAAACAAACAAACAAAGAGAACTTAACAGTTAAATTCTTATCATTGTAAGCACTAGAGCTGAGCACAAACATATGTGATAATGGATAATGAGATGGGATTTAGGTTAAAGAGCTCCCAAGTTAAGCCTCATTTGCTGCTAGCACCTATTTTTAGCACAGAAATAAAAGACATCACCCATTTTAGGCTAAAATGGGAAGGTCTTTGCTATTGTGTTATTGTTGTTGCTGTTTCAACAAAAGCAAGGTCTATCTATGTAAGATTTAAGAAGTACAATATCCTCTCAAAAACTTATTAGCACTAGAAATATTGTTAATGCAAAATCCTTTTCGGGTTTTTAGCAGGGGAGTTCATTCTTCTCTAATTCTGCTAAGGATCCAGTTTAGTAATACGCTCTGCCTTAGATTAATTACCCTGATCTAATTCATTTAGGGGAGGACAGCTGTGGAACGTGGGTTGCTCACTGATGTATTGTGTTAAATGACGCCCATCTGTCACTGCAGAATATCAGCATGGATTCAGTGTCATCCACTTCATTGGTTCTGCTGAGATGTGAAGTACAGCTACAATGTTTACTACTGTTGTTAATTTAATATCTACACCTTTAATAACCTGACTGCTGTCACTGGCTGAACAATGATACATGATGGGCACTGAAGAACCGGATAGAAAGCATTAACAAGACAGCACAGCAGACCCTCTGGTACAGTTAATTAGAACATTTGTGGGCAAAGTTGCTATGGGGGCCCCTGTAGGGCACTCTCCTAGGGAAATTCTTAACTGGGAAATGAAGTTAAAGGGATCTGCGTTAATAGCACTTCTGACAAATTTAATCATTAATTAACGATTAAATACCAGGAAATTCAATCATTCATTTTCATCAAGCAGAACTATTTTAATTCATTTTATTGTCCTTAAGATTTAATCTTAGATGCATAGTTTGTTTTCATGCTTTTGTTCTCCTTTTTTTCCAGTTTATCAAATATGTACTATATGTGCCTCCCTGGAAATTAGTTGAAGCTGTAGAATATACCAAATATACAGTCCTGAATTAATGTTTACTTTCTAAGATAAATTAACTTTCCTCAAAATATATTAAGAAGATCCAAAATATGAATTTTATATGAAATGCTTGCATCTGCTTTTAAAAGGAACACATAATAATATGGTTTTCAATTGATCTATATATAATTTCTTATTTTTCAAGGACTAAAATGTTAATGAGGAATATATTTATTGTAGCTCAGATACACGGAAGAAGGGCTAGGCCCTCCCACAAATGGTGTGACAGACTTTGATGATTCCCCCATGGAAGGACTCACTATCCTTGGGGACTGGTTGGGGATGGGTTGGGGGGGTCAGTGGGGACTTGGAAGGATGAGAGGGCAAGGGAATGGGGGATTGATATGTAAAATATATCATTTCTAAAATAAAAGAATATATTATACACAATCTTATGTATAAAACCCATTAATTATATAAAATATGTAAAATCTTTAAAAGTATGGAAATAATAAATATAGACTAATATAGACATTTACACTTTTTAAAAAAATATCTCGAAGAAAACATAATATGACTTTTAAATGTTCTTCATTTTTATCCTTCTTGTTATTATGCTTATGTGCCTCAATGATTTATAGTCTTTGTACTTAGTGGATGTTTCAAAACTATGAATCTCTTTTTCAAGTTTTCCCTCCATTTCTTTGCTTTGAATGAACTTTAGCTCCATAAAGACTTTTTTTGCTGTATTATTGTCAAGTAGTTTTGATGAAATCTAGATACATTAAATCCAGTTACTAATTGTCTGCCATGCAAAGAAACAAGAAAACACAACACTATATAAATATATACACCTTTATGAGAAAGGGAGAAGTCAAAGGAGTCTTCATTATAACTTGTATCCAAGAATATACAGGAGTTGGGTAGTGGTGGCACACACCTTTTCTCCCAGAATTTGGGGGCAGAGTCAGGAGGATATCTGTGAGTTGAAGGCCAGCCTGGTCTACAAAGAGAGAATCCTGTCTCAAAAAACAAAACAAAACAAAACAAAAACAAACACCAACAAAGAAGAATACATAGGAGAAATTCATAGAAGAAAAAGCTTCACAAACAGAAACTCAAGTGAACATATTCCTCTAGACTAACAATTACAGCAAGATAATCACTAAACAAGAAAATATTTCCAAGCTTGATGAAATAGAAATTTGCCAAAATAGAAAATTAAAAGTAGAGGTAAAAGAAATAGGTATTTGAAAATTAAGGCACAACTTAAACACTCTTAACATGTCTTACTAGTGCTTCTCAAAGGTAGGACAAAAGTAATAGGAGAAAAATTTTAAGCCATCACATATGTGGCCAAAACTTAATGTCTACAAGTTATTCATATTATTATCTGACTATTGACATATTCCTTTATTTGATTTCCTGATATTGGCCATTTGCATTTTCTTTTTATTCTTCCTGATTAATCAGCTATTTTACTATTTTTTCTTATATCACCACTTTATCTTCTCTTTTATTTTCATCTCTTATTGCTAATGTGGTATTTTTTTTTGTTCTACTTCTCCATTCCTTGAGTTTAAATTTAGTGGCATTATATACAACATACAGTTTCAACTCCACTGAAAAAAATTGAAATGTGACACTTATTTTTCCACAAGATCATTAAAATGTTCAGACCAAGGTTTTCTTCTGTAAGTATGCCTAAGATTCACCATGTTCAGAAATACTTTTACCTCTGATAGAAGTATTTAATACCAGACTTAATGGTTCAATTTTAAAATATGCAAGTATAAATGTGTGCAAATGAAATGTTTGCTGGGTTTTCAAAGTGTTTCATAGTATGCCTCTCTTTGCACACTCAGATCTCTTATTAGTCTTTCACAACAGCCCACTATAGCCAAGGTACCAATTGATCAAAACTGGGCTTAATGTTATGATACCTTGTCCTAGTTTCATTAAGTATCATTAGAAAATTTTGCTCCTTGAGTGTGATTGGTATTCATATTTCATTCTATTTTGCCAAAGAGAAAGTTCAGTCTAGAAATTCTCTTTTCTTTCTTTGGTATTTAGTCACATCTTATAAGAAGGGACAGAGTTGTCAGCAGGAGTCTAAAGTCCTTACTTGACAAGGCAGCTGATGGAAGAGGGTCAGAGGGCATGCCAAGGGCACTCAGAACAAAAAGAAATTAAGCTTTTTCTGAACTGAACTCTATCCTTATTGGCAAGCATTAATGGTGCTGGAAGGTGCTATCAGAGGAGAAAAGTAATCATCAATCATACACAGCTGCAAACCCTGATCATAATAATATTGACCTCCCTGGCAAGATAAGCCCACTCATGCAATCGTGGACAAAGTGTCAATGGGAATAACGAATTACTTTTCTGATTGAATTTAAGGCCCGTTGCGTGAGTTGGAACCCATATTTGGAATTGGTAAGGAAACTAAGGACTGGTAGATAGATGTATCATAGTTTCTAAGAAAGAACATAATACTATTATTCTGCTAAATGCACATAATATTTAGATGACTTTTTAATGGGGTTGGAGACACATCTTAGTGGTTCAGAATACTGGTTGCTTTTCCAGAGGACCTGGGTGTGTTTAGCCCCAACATAGTAGTCCCAAACTATCTGTACCACCAGTTCTAATGATCAAAAACATTCTTCTGGCCTCTGAGGGCACTTGGTACACATGTAGTTCACAGATATTCATGCCAACAATTCACTCATACACATACTTTTAAGTAAAATAACCTTTCATTATAGCCATAGATTGGATAACCCTCAACCCTTATGAGGAAAACTTCTGTTTTAAGTAGATGACAAACAACACATTCTCACAACTAGTTAAAGGGCTGAGGAGAACAAGTGACTGAGGAGTGTTCAGTCCTAAATTGGCACATCTGTATCGCACAGGAATGTCAGAAGTCACAAGGTCAGCATAGCTCTTTGACAAAATCCAGCATAGCTGAACCACATGATGGCTGCCCTGAAACCTTTGGTTTTCATTGCCACCTGTTGCATACTTGGGAGACTTAATAGTTTTACAGTTTAAGAATATTGGATTGAAAAAAAAGAATATTGAATTGAAAGGGTAGGATTTTGCCAAAGGCGTTTTTTGTCATATAGTGAGATGATCATGTGTTTCTTTAGTTTTTCCCATTCTGTTTATATGGTGGATTACTTTGATGGATTTTTGTATGTTGAACCATCCTTGCATACCTGGGATGAAGCCTACTTGATCATGATGGATGATTTCTCTGATGTGTTCTTGGATTTGATTTGCCAGTATTTTATTGAGTATTTTTGCATCAATGTTCATGATGGATATTGGTCTGTAGTTCTCTCTCTTAGTTGTGTCTTTGTGTGGTGTGGGTATCAAGGTTTTGAAGCCTCTAAAAAAAGAGTTTGGCAATGACCTTTCTGCTTCTGTTGTGTGGAATACTTTGAGGAGAATTGGTACTAGCTCTTCCTTGAATTTCTGGTAGAATTCTGCACTGAAGCCATCTGACCCTGTGATTTTTTTTGGTTGGGAGACTTTTGATGACTGCTTCTATTTCATTAGGGGTTATAGGTCTATTTAAGTTGCTTATCTGTTCTTGATTTAATTTTGGTAATAGCCTTCATCCAGGAACTGGTGGAAGTAGAAACAGACACCCACAACTAATCACTAACGTGAACTGGAATCCAGTTGCAGAGAAGGACGAGTGATGAGCAAAGGGGTCCAGACCAGCCTGGTGAAACCCACAGAAACAGCTGACCTGATCAACGTGGAGCTCTTGGACTCCAGACTGTTAGCTGGGAAACCAGCACAGATCTGAACCAGACCCCAGGAACATGGATGTCACTAAGGAGACCTTGGAAATCATGGGGCCTCCTGTAGTAGATCAGTACTTTTCTGTAGCATAGGAGTGGACTTTGTGAGGCCATTCCATATAGAGGAATACTCCCTGAGCCAAGACACATGAGGTGGGCCTACGCCCTATCCCAAAGGATATGACAGACTCTGATGACCACCTATGGAAGGCCTCACCCTCCCTGGGGAACAGAAAAGATATGTGCTAGGTAGGGTTCTAGTTGGGGGGGTAGGGGAGGAGGGGAGTTAGAGGGAACTGGGATTGACATGTAAAACAATCTTCTTTCTAATTCAAATTAAAAATCTGCAAAAAGAGAATGTTGGATTGTTGGAAAATTTCTTATAAATTACTTATGCCTTTTCTAAGGAGTATTGCTTCCAATCTTCCACAGGAAAGTCCTGAAGACACTACCACTCCCTCTTTTATGGAGCTATCCTTATGTACTTGAAGGTCTTCTTTATGCCTTGGAGGTTGAGACACACATAAAGAAGTGAGAAGTCTCATTTTGAGTCACTCTTGAAACATTTGTCCCTGTACTTACACAGCAGCAAGATGTTCTAAACAAAATAAACTCAAGAAGGCCAACAACTTTTGGTGGGCTACAGGTGGCCATAGTTCAGACTGCAAACCTTTTCCCACTACAAGCTCGGGTGATTACATGGTATATACTATACACAGCAACAACATTAGATTAGCTGAAGTTACTTCTCTCCGACAGACAGACTTATACTGATGGGCAAAGAATGCTGTAGAAAGGTGATAAAATATTCTGTAAAGATACAAAATGTAAACATTGCATTATGCCAGAACTTGAAAAAAAAAAAACTGCAGTAGCTTTGGCCTGGGGATATTTCTTGGGCACACTGACCATTAAGAGTTAATAATACACTAATTGGGACAAGGCAGTATGCCTAGATGACTTAAAGATTGTTTTTGTCTAGTGTCCTTGTACCCACAATAGCTACCAGAATGAAAAAGGCTGCCATATACCTCTAGATTCTTAAAACTTGGGTTATGGGGTTGATGAGTAAAAATGGTTATGAAAGATAACTGTTGCGGGTTGGTGGTGGCACGTGCCTTTGATCCCAGCACTCAAGAGGCAGAGGCAGGTGGATCACTATGCGTTCAAGACCAGCCTGGTCTACAAGAGCTAGTTCCATGACAGCCTCCAGAGCCACAGAGAGAACCTGTCTTGATAAAAAAGAAAGATAAATGTTTATCAATGATGTCAAAACTTGAGGGAAAATTATTGGAAATGGTAACTGTTCTGTCATAGTTTATTAATAATGACTAAAAGATGAACAAGAGAAAATGTTAAACCTATGTGCAAAACCAAAAATTATATGATCTATTTTTTAGAACAACATGAATGTACTCCTACTTACTGAATTTTGTGTAAATGAGCTCTCTGGCTGCTGGTCAGTCTGGCACTAAGATTCTCCTGACCACCATGGCCTGGCTCACTTCCTTTCCTCAAATCCTCCTTACATCCCATGCTGGGACTGTATCTCTACAGGCAATGTGCTTCTTCTCTGTCCTTCTCTTCTAAAATGAAAGTAAGTGAAATGAAAGTGTCTGATTCCTCCTGTCAACATTCTGGCATACACCCATCTTCAGACCCTGCCCTCATCCAGAGCTGGACTCTGGCACCAAACAGGGCACCTTCATCATACCTGCCCCCTAGTGCCCAGGGATCATTGAAAAAGAGGTGGTGAAAAGACTGTGAGAGGCTCTGTAGTCTAATATTGTAAGTAGTGCAATACTGTAAATAGTGCAATACATAAGGCAAACTGTAGTGCAGCTGTACCTCTGATCTCACAGCAGTTGTGACAGCATACACAAGGCCTATGCACATTTAAGCTAGATAAAATGGACAGAGGAAGTGGGCATGAAATCCCACACTATCTAAAGATATATTAGTAATTGATAACTTGGAAGAAGGTGGAAGTTACTTTTCTTTAATGGTGCTGATGCTTCTGTGCATGACCATACACAGATGATTATACAGACAGCACAAGGTGGACTAGATAGTTGAAAATAAATAAATGAAGACAAAAGCTTGGTGGGTTTGGAAAGTGAGGATGTGGATAATGTCCTCAAAATATAGTATATGAAATCCATGTAGAAAATAAAAATATTTGAAAATTAATGGCTTCTGGTTTGTGATATGGTATATTATGTGGAAATGATTTCCCAGTCTATCTTGTAAAGTATATTAAGAAAAGTTTTTTTTTCTTTTTTTATTAAATTATTAATATTTTCACATATACTTTCCCTCTCCCTCTCCCTCCCCCCACCCCCATTCCTTCTCCCCCACCTCCAACCTACCCCCCACCCCATCCACCCGCCACTCCCCAGGCAGGGTAGGGCCCCCAACCAGGGTTCCACCAAGTCCACCAAATCTTCCTGTGCTGGGCCTAGGCTCCTCCCCATGTGTTCAGAGACAGAGCGAATCCCTTCAAGTGGGATGGGCTCTCGAAGTCCCTCCCACCCACCAGGGCAAAACACCAGTCCACCTCCCTCTGGAGTCATTCATGATTTCTAGTTTCCTTGGGGTAGAGGATTATAGGCTGGTAAACCTTTGCTCTATGTCTAAAAATCCCAGGAGTGCAGGGGCCTCCCCATTGGCATCCATGATCAGGGGGCTGGATTAGTCCTGTACTGTCCTCCCAAAGAGCATCTGGGGTCGATATGCTTTCCCTTTTTCAGGCCAACTGTTTCTGTGGGTTTCTCCAACCAGGTACAGACCCCTTCGTTCTTCATTCCTCCCTCTCTTCAACTGAGTTCCAGATTTCAGCTCAGTGTATTTCTGTGGATGTCTGTCTCTGCTCTCATCAGCCACTGGATGAGGACTCTAGAATAGCATAGAGAGTATTCATCAATCTCATTCTAGGGGAAGGGTTTCTAGGCCAACTTCTCCTCCACTGCCCAGACTGTCAGATCGTGTCATCCTTATAGGTCTCTGGAGATCTTCCTAGTTCCAGATCTCTTCTCGGACCTATAGTGACTCCCTCTGATATGGTATCTCTCATCCTGCTCTCTCTCCTCTATTCTTCCCCCAACTCAATATATCTGCTCCTCCATTTCTTCAAGAAAAGTTTTTATCTTGCTCTTTGAAAATAGTCTCTAATTTCACATGCCAATATTATCTTTTCTGGAAGTTATCAACAAAATAGTAGAATTATATACCAACATTTCTAAGAGAAGTCGTCATATTCTTATTTATGATATAAAACATAATTTGGAATTCAATTTATATAGAAATTTTTCTAGTTATGAGTTACTAACTCAGTATCTTTGAAAAAATATTTTTTCTTGTTGTTTTTTTCGAGACAGGTTTTCTCTGTGTAGCTTTGGAGCCTATCCTGGCACTCGCTCTGTAGACCAGGCTGGCCTAGAACTCACAGAGATCTGTCTGCCTCTGTCTCCCAAGTGCTGGGATTAAAGGCGTGTGTCACCAACACCTGGATGATAAAATGTTTTACAGGTAGAAATAAAGCATTGGTTAATATCGATTTCTTCTTGGGCTCTGTACCATTCCATTGCTTTGCTTTTAATCACAATGTCCCAAAAAGACATGCATGAGAAGTAGCATTGTGAAGCAGGCTACAAGTGAACACTTCTAAATATAAAGAGCAAGGAAATCTGGTTTTCTCAAGTTTGCTGCTTCTCACTTATCTTTATCAGTTGTTTTTAAATAATATAATTTTCTAAAACTTCCATAAATATTCTAGCATCTTAAAGGAATTACTGTGATAGTAGTAAGATAATAATATCAGAGCAAATATCAAACAAATTAATTGATATTTTTGAATTCACAATAGGAGGACTTCAATGTTCATTTTCTTAGTGTGGTAAAAAATCAACTTGAAATTCATGTAGAAGTGTCTCTAGAAATAAATTTCTAGACAAAATTATTTCCAAAATAAAGAATGAAATCTCAGTCACAAGTTCATAAAACTTAATGACAAAAACAAACTGTTTCAGAGACAGTATTTGTTGCATTCATGAATTTCAAAACAAAAACTACAACTACAATTGTTTGCAAGTCTATTTCTTGAACTATCACAGTTCCAGCAGAAAAGAATAGATAACCTTGTACTACATTTTAATGTAATAAAATGCCTTCATTCTAAAAATATAATATACTGGTAATGCCCACTATATACAAATTGAAACATTCTTTTCACATCTATAATTTAAGGCACAATTTAACTAGCAAAAATTTACAAATTATGACACAGCAAATTGTGTGGAAAAGTCTGTATGTCACCAATCCAAATTGCTCTCATCCCACAAGTCTCGTAGCATTGTGAACCTGAGAAATATGGCTGACTTAATTTTATCAGGGAAATTCAATTGAAATTGTGCCTTAGAAATTACATGAATTGATTATTTGTAACCCAAACATATTACCAGCCAACAATTTGTGCATGTGTGAGTGAGCATGTATCTAACTTGCCTTTTTCTCTTTCTCAGTATTTTCAAGCAGTCATAACATAGTTCAAGCCCGATTAGAGTCTTAATATTCTGAATCTAATTTTCCTTCCATGTATAGATTGTTTCTTATGCATAGTGATGTTTATAAATATTATTATACCTATTCTTCAAGACAATGTATAGATTAGACATTACTGACGATAGATTCCACAACAAGACTGAACCAGAATTGTCCCAAATTGAAAAGCTGCATTTATACGTCAGAGCTGGAGAGCTTAAGTACTATCATATATTGTCACTATCATGCCTCACTTTTAAAGTAAATGGCCCTTGTTAGGACCCACAAGCACTACAATTAAGTTACATGGGGAGCGAATGGTACAGGGGAAGAAAAAATAAAAAGCAGTTCATATGATTTCCTGTTTGCAGTGAACGCCACTTATTGCTTGCTTGAGAGTATTTCATCCTGTTTGTATGGTAACCATGTCACCACAAGAGTGAGGAAATATATTGGACTGTAGAGAAAGCAAGAGTTGAAAACAACTCTTCTAATTAAATCTATCGATGTGGAAAAGCTTTCTATTATTTACCCTCAGGCTTAGAAAATTCTTAAAAGTAATCACAAAGGTTAGAATAATTTTATTATTAAACATATTAGATTTTTATTTTTGATGGAGGATAGTTGGAGAGAGTTTACATATTTGTGTTCCTATAAATTTGACATATGTAGAATGTTAAATTTCAACCTCAAAGTTATAATTAGAACAGATTTGCTGAAATTTGGTGACTGTGTTCAATATACAGTACCAAAACCCTAAACACCTCCATCTACACTGAGTATCCAAAAGAAATCTCATAGTTCATAGAGATAGGGTCATAGAATGGTTTCAAATCAATCAATATACCATGTCAAATAATCTTACAAATATCTTGCTTTGTTCATTTCATTTCTATTGAGTTAGACTTTGTGAAAACTACTTCCAGGGTTTACTGTTGTGACCTGAGTAGCCTGGGTTCCCATCTGGTACAGCTTCTAAGAGTGCATGAAGTTCTGCCAAGGACTTAGCAAATTATGGTCTGTTGTCTGGGTGATTAACAGAAAGATTTAGATGTTAGGTTTGCTGAGCAAGTCTGATGTAGGATAATGCTAGTTTATATTGTAAAGATTTGTCTCTCATACTGGTTTAATAATGAACTGATTGGCTAGTATCTAGGAAGAGTAAAGGTGGAGTGACCAGAGTAGGAGAATTCTGGGAAGAAGAAGGCAGAGAGAAGGGTCACCAGCCAGAGTCAGTGGAAGCAAGATGAGAATTCCTTACTTAGAATAGGTACCAAGGAGTGTTCCCCTTTCTCCACATTCTCTCCAGCATATACTGTCTTTGGTGTTTTTTATTTTAGCCATTCTGGCCTGTTTAAGATGGTATCTCAGAGTTGTTTTGATTTGCATTTCCCTGATGGTTAAGGATGTTGTACACTTTAAGTATCTTTCAGCCATTTTAGATTCCTCTATTGAGAATTGTCTATTTAGTTGTGAACCCCACTTTTTAATTGAATTGTTTGGTGTTTTGGTAACTATCTTCTTCAGTTCTTTGTATATTTTGGAAATCAACCTTCTGTCAGATGTGGGGTTGGCAAGGATCTTTTCACTTTCTGTCTGCTGCCATTTTGTCTTGTTGACTATGTCCTCTGCCTTAGAGAAGTTTCTCAGTTTCAGGAGGTCCCATTTATTAATTGTCTAGCTCAGTATCTGTGCTTCTGGTATTATGTTCATGAAGTAATCTCTTATACCAATTCATTCAAGGGTACCTCCCAATTTCTCTTCTAAGAGGTTCAGTGTAGCTGGATTTATGTTGAGGTCTTTTATCCATTTGAACTTAAGTTTTGTGCATATGATATGGCTAACTAGTGCAGCACTTTGGAAATCAGTAAGGCAATTTACTAGGAAAATGGGAAGCAATCTACCTCATGATCTAGCAATTTAACTCTTGGGCATATACCCAAAGGATGCACATTCCTACAACAAGGACATATGTTCAACTTTGTTCATAGCAGCATTGTTTGCAATAGCCAGAATCTGGAAGCAACTGGATGCCCCGAAACTGAAGAATAGATGGTGAATATGTTGTACATTTACACAATGGAGTATTACTCATTGGAAAAAAAAGCAATGAAATCTTGAAATTCATAGGGAAATGGATGGAACTGGAAGAAACAATCATGAGTGAGGTAACCCAGCCACAGAAATACAAGCATGACATGCTCTCACTGATATATAGATACTAGACATAGAACAAAGGACTACCAGCCTACAATCCACACTACCAGAGAAACTAGCAAACAAGGAGGACCCTAAGAGAAAAATACACAGTCCCCCAAAGAAAGGCACTGGGGAAAGAGGAGGGGGTAGGAAAATGAGAAGGGGGAAGAAGAAGAGGGTGGAGGAGAACGACAGGAATCGGGAAGACTGATACAGGGAAGGAATAGAGGAGAGACAGAAAAGAGATTCCTTAGTAGAGGGAGCCAGTATAGGTTTAAAGAGAAATCTCACACTAGGAAAATGTTCAGAAATCCACAAAGATGACCCCTACTATGATTCTAGGCAGTAGAGGACAGGACACCTTGATGCCATTCCCCTAAAATGAGATTGATGACTATCTTAATTGCCATCCTAGAACCTTCATCCTGTAGCCGATGAAAGCAGAAACAGGCACCCACAACTAAGCACTGAGCCATACTCCTGAAATCCAGTTGTAGAGAAGGAGCAGGGATGAGCAAAGGGGTCAAGACCTTCCTGGAGAAACTTATAGAACCAGCTGCCCTGACCAGGTGAGAGCACAGAGACCCCAGTTATAAATCTGGGCGAACCAGCATTGGACTGAACCAAACCCTCTGAATGTGGGTACCAGTTAGGAGGCCTGGGCAGTCTATAGGACCTCTGACAGTGGAACCAGTATGTATCCCTAGTGCACAAATGGACTTCTGGAGCCCATTCCCTATGGAGGGATACTATTTCATCCCTGATGCATGGAGGAGGGCCTAAGCCCTCCCCCAAATGATGTGACAGACTTTGATGATCCCCATGGAAGTTCTCACCATTCTTGGGGAACAGGTAGGGGTGGGTTGTCAGCTTGGTAGGGGGAATGGAAGGATGGCAGGGGAGAGGGAACAGGGGGATTGATATGTAAAATGACTGTTTCTAAATAAAAAAAAATAGAAATAGGTACCAAGCCTCTTGGTTAAACACAGATAAGAAATATGGTTAATTTAAGATATGTTAGGGTGGGTTGGTGGGGGGCATGGGAGGATAGGAGGGTGAGAAAATGGGAGGGTAAAATATGATTGTTTCTTTAAAAACAATTTATCAATATGACTGAGCAATAGGCCAAAGAGTTTATAATTATTATAAGCCTCTATGTGTTTCTTTTGGGGGCTAAATGGCTGTGGGAATAGGAAGACAGAAACTTCCATCTACATAAGTCTCTCCAATATTTCTAAAAATGTCATTATAACCATTTGCCATATTAATATCCAGCATTATTGTAGTATGCATTCCTTCCTCGAAACATAGATATGCATGTGCCCATATGATTCCTGAGAATCTAGAGAAAACCAATTTAGCAAATACATATAGAAATTTTATTTTTAGCAGGCAAAAATATTATAAAAATACTTCAAGTGTTTAAATGCATAATTATTTTTGGCACAATTTTATGATAAAATTCTACTAAAGAAACCAAAAGAATGAGCTGTTAATATTGCAACAATATAGATAATGGCCACAGGCATTGTGCTAAAACAAATAACATCAGTTAAAAGAATAAATACTCTATTCAGCTGTGTATATTAAGTTCAGCAGAGACAAATCTGATGCATTATAAAAATTCCAAACTGATCAGCAATTAGAATATTGATTATGAACAGACTTTCGGAGGAGTTAGAGTAGTATGACCTCAATTAAAATTGTTGGTTACTTGGATATATTCATTTACCAACTTCACTAAGTTGCTCAATAAAGATCTACATGTTAAACTGTAAATAAACTAAAAGGTCAGTAGCAATTTTTTGCTGAGTTTTTATTTGAATTAGAAACAAGATTGTTTTACATGTCAATCCTAGTTCTCTCTCCCTCCCCTCCTTCCCTACCACCCCCACAACTAAAGCCCTACCTTTCACACATCCTTTCTGCTCCCCAGGGAGGGGTGAGACCTTCCATAGGAAGTCATCAGAGTCTATCATATCCTTTGGCAATTTTTCTAATGTGATGACTGTAAATGTTACTATGCAGAACTGCAAAAACTATCATACACCTTTGGAGACACTATCAATTGGCATATGACATTAAATATTTCTTTTCAGTCAAACCTCAAAAATGTTCATTATAGGCACATGTACTTTAAAATATTTAAGTATATATGCACTAAATTGCATATATTAATAAATATCAATGTTCCAGAACATGTTAAATTTAATAAATAGTACCATACTGTCAAATATGTGTAAATTGTAATATATGTTACTATAATATGATAGAGTAAATATTTAACACCATTAATAGTTTCTAATTATATTACATGAATACGTTATATTTAATGTCACTATAATTAATATATAATATAACTCACTTAGTAATAATATAAATATATTACAAGAAAATAACCTATTGAAAAATCATGATGAATCTTACACTTTTCTGTTGAAAAGTATACTACAAAACTGTGTATTTGCTCTATACAATTGCATAAAATCAAGTAAATATAATATAAATGTGTACATATAGTATATATATACTTAATGCATACTAATTGCAATAAAATAATTATATTTCAAGATAATTGATAATTAACTAGAGAAAAGTGGTTTGTGCACAGGAAGAGACAGAAGGAACTTCAATCTTGCCGTTTCTGTAATGGTTTATTGATGAGTGTTATATTTCTGTAACAAAGGATCATTTCTTCTGAAGAAATATTAAAGTGCACATACATAGTTAAATATCAATTTGTCTCAAATGATCATGTGAGTTACTAAAAACAACATATTATGTGATTCAACTTGTTTGAAATGTTCAGAATTTGTAAGTCAGTATAGAGTGCATTTATAGTGATTTAAACTAGAGTAATGGGGGCTGAAGGTATGGCTCAGCCTTTAAGAGCACATGTTGCTCTTGCAGAGGACCTGGGTTTATTTCCAAGATTCCACCAGAGTTTACAGACATCTGAGTCCCAGTTCCAGAGAATGCATACCCCTCTTCTGACCTTTGGAAGTCCATTATATATACTATATACTTCTGACATTGGAAGTCCACTATATATTTGCATAGGCAAAAATTTGTACACAAACAATAAGAAATGAATCTTAAAAATACTGTGAGAAGGAGGGAACTCGATAATTATTGCTAGTAAATATTTGGCTTCTTTTGGGGATGTCCCAAAAGAAGTATGTATTATTCAATTATGTTATTAACAACCATTGAATTGTGTACTATCAGAAAATGGAACATGATATTCAAGGTAAAAACTTATTAAAAATATTGTAATGTAAATATTTCCATTGTTTGAAATTAATATTATTAAATTGATGATGTTCTGTGGATGTCTCAGCAGGCTTCAGTCTTATAGTTAACCATACATAAAATCTCACTGTGCCTTCACTGCAGTCACAGGATTCAAAGAATCACTGTCTTTACTCTTTGGTAGAATATAGCCATTTTCTATTTCAACACTGAGAGGATGTTAATTATTCTTTGATTCACTCCGGTTGATATTTCACTTTCAAAGTCCTTAGCTTCCAAAACCAGAAGCAAAAGCTTGTTGACTTTTAAAGGTACAGAGCAATTTAAAATATTCGAACAGCCCATATACGCTCCAGAAAAAACTCCAGGTTTGTGCCTATAAAACCACAAATACTGATCAAAATCTGTCAAAGAGTGGGTCTTTTCACTGTCCCTTACAGGGCAGTGATGATGCACTGAGGCTGTGCTGTGCCTACCCCAGAATCACAATCAGGTTAAGAACATAGCTTTTCTTTCTTTGCATAATTTGCATAAAATATATACTTTGAAAATGGATTTACTTCTTAAAATATAATCTTTAGTGTTTTTGATGCCATGTTCTTTGTTGAAGAATAATTTTGAGCAAACAATAAAACAAGCAATTCTAAACCATTTTTCACAAAAGATACTTTGATTCTGCATTGACATTAAGGCATGAATAGCACTTAATTCTGGAAATCAGTTCACATTTAAGGTGCTCCTCTGTCATAAATCTTGTACAAGCATGAAGAGTGATGGTTGCTCAAACTGCCTCCTCTAGTGACTAAGAAGCATACCCTTAAATTCAGCACTTGCAACTTTTGCCTTTATCACTACACTCCCATCAGATATTCTGTTAAAGCCTCAACTTCAGATCATTTCCTAGAATGTCTCCTACTTTTTGAGACATATTTTAAATGAGCCGTTTTAAGACAAGCTCTTCGGCTTGGCTCATTCTTCCTCTAGGGATTCTATGTAGTTAAATCACCTACACTTGGACTGTACACTTGTGCATCTTCTCTATTCCTCATCCCTTTGTCATCTACAGTGAAACATCAAGTCAGATCGCCCTGGCAGGAACTGGCATATCAGCACATGGCCAAATGAGCATGCACTCAGCTCTCAGAAGGAAAGGATTCTAGCTGATCCGACAGATTTCCAAGCTCCTAGAAAGTAGCTGTCAAACAAAGCACTTACTTCATCATTCATTTCTCTTCTCTCAATGGCACTAACCTGTAAGTATTACAGGTTTGCTACACATTCTTCTTCCACAATTTTACAGAAATGTCAAGGTACATAAACTAAAGAGAAAATATAATAACCCTAATATATTCAAATATGCCCTTACTTTATTTTAGAGTTACCATTCGTAGCCAGGCCTACTTCATTAATAACTTTATCCTACTTAATTGCATTTCTAACAATTCCCCTGAGCCGTCCAATGCCAGATCTAAATTAACCCCCTGCCTATTGATAATTTATTGAAAATAAGAAACAAGACTGCAAACTATAAATTACACACAATCCATTGCTCTCCTAAGCACATTTTAATCTCCGAAAGACATTGCTGATTTTCTATTTTTCTGTGAAGAACACTAAAATCACAACTGCTCATCTTCTTGACTTGAAGGGACTTCTTCAAGTCAAGAAGATGAGTCATCTACCCTCCTATCTATTACTTTTTGCTTTGAAGATATGAGAAAAAGTAACCCTGAAAACACAGAGCAGACATTCGGGAATTATTGTAAATTGATAGCCGAAGAAACAAAAAGCAAATAAACCCTAAGGTTAAGTTTACTTAACTGGACCCTAACTTTAGTATGGGTCCTCTAAATAACAATTTACTCATTCTTTTTGCAGATAAATTGCTTCTCTCTCTCTTTCTCTCTCTCTCATTTTCTCTCTCTCTCTCATACACAAACACACACACACACACACAATTTAGAGTTTTTGACCTTGGAAATGCCATTAAATTGGTTATTCTCTGCACTTCACTTTTCTGTAAGTGAATTCACGCCTACATGTAGTGATAAGCAAATAGATATTATTTGCCTTTCCATTTGCTGACTGTTACAATTAAGCATACGAGTTTCCATATATGTATGATCTTATGAGCAATTAAATTCATTATTCTGTGCAATGACCAGTTTGACTGACAGATGGTAGATGAGCCTTGTGTGTTGAGAGCACAAATGCTTTAGGGACTGTCTTATCTTTTAGTTGGATGAAAATATCTCAGGCTCATCTCAAATGTTTCTCTCACTTAAACTGTTTTGATCTACTATTTTATCACAAACTGGATTTTCTCCCAAGTAGATTTGAAATGCTCTTATGGAGAATTTTTTCTTTTATTATTCTTTAATTACTACTCATATTTCATATCCTTCCCCTCCATCCCTCTACCTCCCATCCTACCATGTTCCCCACCAACCCCCCAACCCATCCCCCAACTCCTCACCAGGGATAGTGAGGCCCTCCACCAGGGACCTTAAAAGTCCCTGATATCATTTGGGTGAGGGCCTAGGCCCTCCTTGCTGTATCTGGGGTGCCATATTATCCCTCCATAGGAAATGGGCACCCAAAGTCCATTTGTGCTCTAGGGTTGAAGACTGGCTCCATTGTTAGATATCCCATAGACTGTCTTGGCCACCTAGTTGGCACCCACATTCAGAAGGCTTGGTTCAGTCCAACTGTGTTTCCTCAGTTTTAAGACTAGATTCTCCATGCTCTCACTAGGTCAGGTCAACTGTTTCTGCAGGTTTCTGCAACACCGTCTTGGCTTTTTTGCTCATCCCACTTCCCTCTCCACAACTTGATTCCAGGAGTATTGTTCAGTGCTTAGCTGTGGGTACCAGTTTTTGCTTCGATCAGATACTAGATGAAGGCTCATGTTATCTTTTTGTGACTGGGTTACCCCAGTCAGGATGGTTTCTTCTAGTTCCATCCATTTGCCTGCAAATTTCAAGATTCCAATGGTTTTTTCCCCGCTGAGTAGTACACCATTGTGTAAATTTACCACATTTTCTCTATCCATTATTCAGTTGAGGGGCATCTAGGTTGATTCTAGGTTCTGGCTGTTACAAATATTGCTGCTATGAACATAATTGAACATATGTTCTTTTTATATGAATGTGGATTCTTTGGGTATAGGCCCAAGAGAGGAATTGCTGGATCTTGAGGTAGACTGATTCTCATTTTCCTGAGAAACCACCATACTGATTTCCAAAGTGGTTGTACTAGTTTGCACTCCCACCAGCAATGGAAGAGTGCTCCTCTTTCTCTACATCCTCTTCATCAGAGACTGCCATTGGTGTTATTAATTTGAGCCTTTCTGATAGGAGTAAGATGGTATCTCAGAGTGGTTTTGAGCTTCATTTCACTGATGGTTAAGGATGTTGAATACTTTATCAAGTTGAACACATTTCATCTTGCCAAAAGCAATCAAAGATTTAGTGCAATTCCCATCAAAATCTCAACACAATTCTTCACAGACCTTGAAAGAACAGTACTCAACTTCACATGAAAAAACAAAAAACCTAGGATAGCCCAAACAACCCTTAAAATAAAGGAACTTCCGGAGGCATCACAATCCCTGACTACTTCAATCTCTATTATAGAGCTATAGTCCTTAAAACAACTTGGTATTGGCACAAAAATAGACAGGTTGACCAATGGAATTGAATTCAAAACACTGATATTAACCCACACACCTACGTACACCTGATTTTTGACAAAGAAGCTAAAGGTATACAATGGAAAAAAGAAAGCATCTTCAACAAATGATGTTGGCATAACTAGGTTCAGACATGTAGAAGATTGCAGATAGATCCATATCTATCACCATGCACAAAACTTAAGTCCAAATGGATCAAAGACCTGAACATAAATTCAGCCACACTGAACCTGCTAGAAGGGAAGCTAGGTGGTACCCTCAAAAAAATTGGTACAGGACATTGCTTCCTGAACATAACACCAGTAACACAAACATTGAGATCAACAATTAATAAATTTGACCTCCTGAAACTGAGCAGCTTCTGTAAGGCAAAGGACACAGTCAGCAAGGCAAAACACCAGCCCATAGAATGGGAAAAGATATTCACCAACCCCACATCTGACAAAGGGCTGATCACCAAATTATACTTTGAACTCAAGAAGATAGCCACTAAATCACCAAACAATGAAAAAAGTGGAGTGTGGAACTAAATAGAGAATTCTCATCAGAGGAATCTAAAATGTTATGGAGAATTAATTGTTTAGAAATCCAAATCTGTGAATTTATTATTCTATTTACATTCTTTATATTGTATTTATGCTTAGGAAACACATATTTATATGTAAATATGTTTATCTCTATTAAAACCTATAGTTATTTATAAATATTTAGTGTTTGTTTACTTTTAAAATTCATTTTATTTATTCTGTCTTTGTCTCATCGTGTATCTTGACCCCATTCATTCCCCATTCCCTCACAACCGCCCTCCACCCCTCCACTCCCAAATGAGAAAAAATTCAAAAGAAGAAAATGAAAAAACCAAAATTAGTAAAATTAAAAACCGTGTGGAAGCTTCAGTGACCTCACAAATCATGCTGTACACCCTTTTGTTCACACATTTTTACTTGCAAGTGTTCATTGCAAGGAATCATTGGTTTGCTTCCATCATGCTTTCAATTCTGGGCCTCCACTAGGACTCTTCCTGGACATCCTGATTTTGCCCTGTGTTACGGAGATCCTGAGGCTTTGAGTCTGTGGGTCAGGTCGCTTGAAGTGCTCCAGCAGATCATAGGTGGATGTTTGGGCAGGCCAAGTTATAATCCTGGGTCTGGACATGGGCAGCTTAAGGGGTGGCTCACCAGATAGGAAATGGGAACATTTCTCCCATGGTCAGAGTTTTGGGACTGGCTCACCTAGACCTGCCCTAACAGTATTGTCTCTATTGTGCTTCCCTGGCAAGGTGCAGGTACTGATCTTCTAAGTTTTGAGGGTGGTGGAGGGCAGGCATGGATCTCCCACTCTTAGGACCATAGGGCCAGCTCTCCCTCATGCCATTTCTCCCTTGCCATAAAAAAGATGGGTAATAGGGACAGCTCCCCCATGGTCACAGTTTAGAGGGCTGCTTAGCCACACCTCTGCTAAAAGGATTGGGTCTATTGTACTGCTCTGGTGAAGTTCAGGGCGTGCTCTCCCAAGTGTTGCAGCTGTTGAGGGTCAGGGACAACTTTCCTGCTCTTATGATGGCCTGCCCCAAGCATTGATAGGGCATCTCTTCCCAGCCCATGCCACTATGTTGCAGATGAGTGGTGTGGCTAGGTCTCCTACGCTCACATCCTCAAGGGTGGCTCATCTGTGCTCACATCAACAGGGTCATCCCTTGTGCTTCACAGAAAAAATGCTGGGCTTGGTTTCCTGTATGTTTCCATTGGCTAAGGGGTCAGCCCCTCACCATCTCAGCCCACTCCTTTGTTCTCTCCTCTCTCATCTCTTCATATATACCTCTGTCAACAGGACCTGAAACATTCTCTCTGTGTGTCTGTTTTTCTTTTTCTCTGTCTCTTTGTCTCTCTCTCTGTCCCTCTCTGTGTCTCTGTCTCTGTCTCTGTCTCTGTCTCTCTCTCTCTCTCTCTCTGTCCCATAAGATACCATACTGTACCTTTGCTCACTCTAATAGTGGCCTTCTTGATGGTTCTGCAAGCTAATTGGTGGCCCTGTGTTTTCCCTTTAGAGCCCTGAGTGGCTTCCTAATCACAAGATCATTATAGTGCTCAACTTCCCTGTGGTGTGGGTTGGGCATTTGCCTAGTGTTCCCCTGCCAGGGTTAGAATCCCTTCCCCCTGCTGTGCTGAGTTGTGAACATCTCCAATTCAGGCCCAGGTTGGGCCAGAAGGCCCTGCTTGATTGTGGCCCCTGCAGAACCCCCTCAAAAAAACTGTATTTATTTACTTTTATGTGTATAGTTATTTTGGTGACCTATGTATGAATACACCATATGTGTGCACTACACACAGAGTCCATAAGAGGGTGTTGAATCCTCTGGAACTGAAATCACAAACATTTGTCAGCCTCCACTGAGTGCTGACAATCCTAGGTCTGCATTCAACCTAGGTCTTCCAGAAGAACACCCAGTGTTCTGAAGCACTGAGCAAATTCTTCCATTGCCAATTTAAAAAAAGGAAAAGAAAAGAAAGAAAAAAGAATACCTATAACTTTTTGAAATAAAACTGCAAAACCTAAGCAAATGTCAATTGGACAATCTCTTACATAAATATTCAGAGTATAATTATTTTATTAGTTGTTTATACTGTGTGTGTGAGAGAGAGAGCTATATATATATATATATATATATATATATATATATATATGCTTATCGATTCTATCATATGGCATGGTATTTTAATCAGCAGCAGTAGGAAATTTGTATGTTCATATTCTTGCCTCCTCTTGATTATATAAAGAATACAACAGCATCTGAAACTAGCATTGTAGCCAGTTTTAAACCACAATTTATGGAGATTAATTTTCTCTTTTAGGTTGCTTGTGTTTGGATGCACTCTAAAGAAAGAAAAAATTAAGAGTTTGTGCTACAAATAACCAGGCTTTGTGTCCTCTTGAGATTATCTTTGGAGACATAGCTCATATCATTGCAAACATATAAATAAACCCTAAAAGTTATCAAGAAGTATTCTAAAGCTAAATTTAAAACCAACATTGTCTCATCTAGAAAGTTTAAAAATAAAATGTTCAGGATGAAGGAGAAAATAAGGTTTCAACAGCTACCAGAAAGTTTTCAGTAAATTTTGGTATTTATTTTTAAAAGATTGTCTGACTTCACTTGTAATCATTTTTCATTTCTTTTCAAATTTAAATTAATTACTACTCATATTTACATATCCATCCCACCCATTCCCTCCCGCTCATATCCTCCAATGTTCCCTACCAGCCCCCCAACCCATCCCCCAACTGATCCCCAGGAATACTGAGGTCCTTCACCAGGGACCTTCAAAGTCTGTCATATTGTTTGGGGGAGGGCCTAGGCCCTCCTTGCTGTATGGGCTGCAATAGTATCCCTCCATAGGGAATGGGCTCCCAAAGTTCATTTGTGCTCTAGGGTTAAAGACTGGCTCCACTGTTAGAGGTCCCATAGACTGTCCAGGCCTCCTAGCTGGCACCCACATTCAGAGGGCTTGGTTCAGACCAATGCTGTTTCCCCAGCTTTATGACTAGGGTCTCCATGCTCTCACTAGGTGAGGTCAACTGTTTGTGGGTTTCTGAAGCACCATCTTAGCTCCTTTGCTCATCCCTCCTCCATCTCCACAACTGGATCCAGGAGTATGGTTCAGTGCTTAACTCCCTGTGCCTGTTTCAGCTTCGAACAACTACTGGATGATGGCTCTAGAAATGGTAACCAAGATAGTATTCAATCTCATTATAGGGGAAGTGCATCAATGGCTTCAGTAACATTTTCTGCAACCCTGCTTGGATTCTTAGTTGGGGTCATCCTTGTGAATCCCCTAACATTTCCCTTGTGCCAGACCTCTCTCCATACCTATACTGTCTCCCTCTTATCAAGTTATATCCTTTCTATTCCTCCCCTGTCTCAGTCCTCTTGTTCTTCTCTCCCCTCCCCTTCTTCCCTTCCCTCATCCTTCTTCTCCATCCCCATCCTATGCTCCCACATTGCTCAGGGGTTCTTGTCCCCTCCCCTTCTTTGAAGGACTATGCAATCTTCTCTTGGTTTATTCTTTGTTTCCAAGCTTCTCTGGCAGTGTGGATTTTAGACTTGTAATCCTTTGGTCTATGTCTAAAAGCCATATATGAGTGAGTACATACCATGTTCATCTTTTTGTGACTGGGTTACCTCACTCAGCATGGCTTCTAGTAGTTCCATCCATTTGCCTGTGAATTTCAAGATTCCATTGTGTTTTTTTTTTTTTTTCTGCTGAGTAGTAATCCATTGTGTAAATATAACACATTTTCTCTATCCATTCTTCAGGTGAGGGGCATCTAGGTTGCAACCAGTTTCTGGCTATTACAAATAATGCTGCTATGAACATAGTAGAACATATGTCTTTGTTGTTTGAATGTGCATTCTTTGGGTATATGCCCAAGAGAGGAATTGCTGGATCTTAAGGTAGACTGATTACCATTTTCCTGAAAAACTGCCTTACTCATTTCCAAAGTGGTTGTTCAAGTTTGTACTCCCACCAAATGGAGGAGTGTTCCTCTTTCTCCACATCCTCGTCAGCATAAACTGTCATTGGTGTTATTGATTTTAGCCATTCTAATAGGAATAAGATGGTATCTCAGAGTTGTTTTTATTTTCATTTCCCTGATGGCCAAGGATGTTGAACACTGTATCAAGTGTCTTTCAGATGTTTTAGATTCCTCTGTTGAGAATTCTCTATTTAGTTCTGCACTCCACTTATTACATACATTGTTTGGTGCTTTTTTGTCAACCTTCTTGAGTTCATTGTATATTTTGGTGATCAGCCCTCTGTCAGATGTGGGGTTGGTGAATATCTTTTCCCATTCTGTGGATTGGCGTTCTGTCTTGCTGATTGTGCCCTCTGCCTTACAGAAGCTTCTCAGTTTTATGAGTTCCCATTTATTAATTGTCAATCTTAATGTTTGTGCTACTGGTGTTATGTTCAGGAAGCAATGTCATGTACCAATTTTTTGAGGGTACCACCTACCATCTCTTCTAGCAGGTTCAATGTGGCTGAATTTATGTTCAGGTCTTTGATCCATTTGGACTTAAGTTTTGTGCATGGTGATAGATATGGATCTATCTGCAATCTTCTTCATGTCTGAATCCAGTTATGCCAAAACCATTTGTTGAAGATACTTTCTTTTTTCCATTGTATACCTTTAGCTTCTTTGTCAAAAATCAGATGTACATAGGTGTGTGGGTTAATATCAGTGTTTTGAATTCAATTCAATTGGTCAACCTGTCTATTTTTGTGCCAATACCAAGTTGTTTTAAGGACTATGGCTCTATAATAGAGATTGAAGTAATCAGGGATGGTGATATTTATTGTACAGGGTGGTTTTAGCTATGCTGTTTTTATTTGTTTTGTTTTGTTTTTGTTTTTCCATATGAAGTTGAGGATGTTCTTTCTAGGTTTGTGAAGAATTGTCTTGGGATTTTTATGGAAATTGCATTGAATCTGTATATTGCTTTTGGCAAGATGGCCATTTTTACTATGTTGATCCTACCTATCCAAGTGCAAGGGAGATCTTTCCATTTTCTGGTATATTATTCAATTTCTTTCTTTGAAGACTCAATGTTCTTAATATACAGGTCATTCTGATTTTTTGTTAGTGTTACCTCAAGATATTTTTTTTTGTTGTTAGTTGCTATTGTAAAGGGTGATGTTTCTCCAAATCTCGGCTCATTTATCATCTGTATACAGTAGGGCTACTGATTTTTTTTTTAGTTAATCATGTATTCTGCCGCTTTGTTGAAGGGGTTTATCAGCTGTAGTAGTTCCCTGGTACAGTTTTTTGGGTCATTTATGTAAACTATCATATAATCTGGAAATAGTGGAAGTTTGACTTCTTCTTTTCCAATTTGTATCCCATTGATCTCCTTTTGTTTTCTTATTACTCTAGCTAGAACATCAAGGAAAATATTCAAGAATTATGGAGAGAGTGGACAGCCTTGTCTCATTCCTGATATTTTAGGAATCACTTTGAGTTTCTCTCCATTCATTTGATGTTGGCTGTTGGTTTGCTCTATATTGCTTTTATTATGCATAGTTATGTTGCTGTTATTCCTGATCTCTCCAAAACCTTTATCATGAAGGGATGTTGTATTTTGTCAAACATTTTTCAGCATCTAGTGAGATGATCATGTGTTTTTTATTTTTCTGTTTGTTGATATGGTGGATTACATTGATATATTTCCGTATGTTGAACTATCCCTGCATTACTGGGATAAAGCCAACTTGATAATGGTGGAAGATTTCTCTGATGTGTTTTTGGATTTAATTTACCAGTATTTTGTTGAATATTTTTGCATAGATGTGCATGAGATTATATCGGTCTATAATTTTCTTTTTTCATTGTGTCTTTGTGTGGCTTGGGTACCAAGGTAATTGTAGCCTCATAGAAAGAGCATTGCAATGTCCCTTCTGCTGCTATTGTGTGGAACAATTTGAGGAGTACTGGTATTAGCTCTTTTGAATTTCTGGTAGAATTCTGCTCTGAAACCATCTGGCTGTGGGCTTATTTATTTATTTATTTATTTATTTATTTATTTATTTATTTATTTTGGTTGGTAGACTTTTGATGACTGCTTATATTTTATTAGGGCTTATAGTTCTGTTTGAATTGCTTATCTGTTCTTGATTTAATTTTGCTAAGTGATATCCATCCAGAAAATTGTCCATTTCCTTTAGATTTTCAAATTCTGTGGAGCACATGTTTTCAAAGTATGACCTGATGATGCTCTGGATTTCATCAGTTTCTGTTTCTGATTTCATTTCTGATTTTGTTAATTATCATGATCTCTCTCTGCCTTTTGGTAAGTTTCAATAAAGTTTTGTCTGTCTTGTTGATTTTTCTTGAGGAACCAACTATTTGTTTCATTGAGTCTTTGTAGTGTTTTCCTAGTTTCCACTCTTTTCATTTCAGCCATCAGTTTGATTATTTCCTGGTGTCTACTCCTCCTGGGAGAGTTTGCTTCCTTTTGCTTTAGAGCTTTCAGTTGTGCTGTTAATTTTCTAGTGTGACTATTTTCCAGTTTCTTCATGTGGGCACTTAGTGCTATAAACTTTCCTCTTAACACTGCTTTCAAAGTGTCCCAAAGGTTTGGGTATGTTGTGTCTTCATTCTCATTAAATTCTAGAAAGTATTTAATTTCTTTTTATTATTTCTTCCTTGACCCAGGAATGGTGCAATTGTGCATTATTCAATTTCCATGAGTTTGTAGGGTTTCTGCAATATGTGTTGTTGTTGAATTCTATCTCTAAAGCATGGTAGTCCGATAAGATGCAGGAGGTTATTCCAATTATTATATATATGTGTAGGTTTGCTACATTGCTGAGTATGTGGTCAATGAGCAAGCGGTCAATTTTAGGGAAGGTTCCATGTGGCGCTGAGAAGAAAACATATTCTTTTGTGTTCAGATGGAATGCTCTATAGATATCTGTTAAATCCAATTGGGTCATAACTCCTGTTAGTTCTTTTGTTTCATTGTTAAGTTTCTGTCTGGTGGTCCTATCTAATGGTGAGAGCAGGGTGTTTAAGTCTCCTACTACAAGTGTGTGAGGTTTAATGTGTGATTTGAGCTTTAGTAATGTTTCTTTTACAAATGTGGGTGTCTTTGTATTTGGGGCATAGATGTTCAAGATTGAGACTTCATCTTGATGGACTTTTCCTGTGATAAGTATGAAATCCCCTTCTTCATCTCTTTTGATTGAGTTTAAAATTTTTTTTTATTAGTTCAAGTTAGGGAACAAACTTGTTTCACATGTAAGTCCCTTCTACCTCTCCCTCCCCTCACCCCCATCCCTCCTCCCCTACCCCCAAACTAGCCCCCCACCCCATCCACCCACCACTCCCCAGGCAGGGTAGGGCCCTCAATGGGGGCTCTGCAAAGTCCACCAAATCTTCCTGTGCTGGGCCTGGTCCCTTCCCCATGTGTCCAGGGCCAGAGTGCATCCCTTCACGTGGGATGGGCTCTGAAAATCCCTTTTTAAACCAGGGAAAAATACTAATCCACTACCAGAGGCTCCCTGGAGTGCAGAGGCCTCCTTATTGACATCCATGTTCAGGGGTCTGGATCAGTCTTGTACTGGCCTCCCTGACAGCATCTGGGGTCGATGTGCTCTCCCTTGTTCAGGCCAACTGTTTCTCCAACCTGGTACATCAGAGCTTCCCGATCATTTACCCAGCTTTTCTATTTCCAGCATCCCCTCATTCTGTGTTTTCCTTATTGTTTCTTTCAAACTGTGCTTTCAAACTGTGAACTGTTTGAATTGTTTCCTTCACTTGTTTGGCTGTTTTTTCTTGGCTTTCTTTAGATTCTTTAAGAGATTTGTTTATTTCTTGAATTTTTTTGGTTTGTCTTTTCCTCAATTTCATGTCATTTTTTGCTTGTTTATTCTTCTATTTCTTTAATCGATTTTCTCATTTCCTTTTTGATGGTTTCTGTCATCTTCATGAGATAATTATTAAGGTCCATCTCTTCTTCATCCTTTGCATTGGGCTTTTCAGTTCTTGCTGGTGAGGAGTCCCTAGATCCTGGTGGTTTCATATTAGTCTTTCTGTTGTTTTCTTATTCTGTCATCTTCCAATCCCTTTTTCAAGTTGGTGAAGGTGGGGTCTCTCCCTTTCTCAGGCATCAGGTAGGGGAGTGGGCAGAAGGTGTAGGGGGGACAAGGATGAGGTGTGGCCAGACTCTGGGTTGGCCTTCCTGTCTGGGTAGGTCCACTCTTGTCCAGGGGAGGCACAGGAGGAAGATATCAGGGGGTGATGGGGGCAGGTGGGGGCAGAGCAGTGCTCAGACTTACCTCAGGTGGCAGGTGGAGGGCAGAGAGCAAAGAGGGGACCAAGAGTGTGGAACATCTGGACTCAGGGTGGGCCTTCCCATTTAGGCAGGTCTACTCTTTCTTGAATTCTCATAAAAAGTGGAAAGTTATTGAAGCCATTTTCCTCAGAGAAGCCGTATCATATACTGTGACAAAATGAGCAATTATTTAGTCAGTTTTTAAAATCACTTCCCTGTTTTTGCCCACAAAGCTATATGATTATATTACCAATAGTTATAACATCTGTTTTGCAGGTCCAGATAAGATTTTGCCATTTCTTTTCTTTTCTTCCTTTTGCCATATTTGTCCCTTTAACTAATTATATTGTGTTTTGAATTGAGATTTATCTTTCTTTGAGAAAGGGGGAAAGAAGGAAACATAAATTTGAAAATCAATTTTGTTCCTTTTCCTTCATCTACCTATATGGGCTATTTTCTTAAATTCATATAAAATGATGTGGTGTTAGAAAATCACAGATAGGAGTCTATTGCAAAGAATTTAATGTCTGAAATAAAATATATAGAATTCTTAAATGACAAAAAGCTCCAATGCTTCCTTAATTAAAAAAATAATATTTCTAATTTTTGGGTGCAAGAGAAAAAACAATTTTCAGGACACATGATTTGAATTTTTAATGATGACAGTCTGAAGAATTTGAAGGTTGATGTGCATTGCTTTACTTCCAGAAAATAATATGAACATATCCTAAATTAAAATGTACAGAATAACTAAACAGTTGGGGAAAATAGTAAAAATAACACATAAGTACATTTTCTTTTTTATTTGAATTAGAAACAGGATTGTTTTACATGACAGTCCCAGTTTCCTTTTCCTTCCTGTCCTCCCCTGCCCCCCAACTAAAATCCTACCTATCACATATCTTTTCTACTATTCTTCCCCTGACTCAAACTTTCTGTTCCCTCATGACATCTGTATCCTTACATAGGTATATTTTCAATGTGCATAGATCAGTTTAAGTTCATCAATTGGGGGAATGATCAAAGAAATACTTATGTAGCCTGTTTTTAATTAAGTATCACTTGGAAATACTTCTTTTGAGTATGCTGTGCGGGTTATAGTTGCAGTTTCTCAGCAAAACTGACTTTTTTGTATTATGAGTGAATGTATATGTTAGAATTAACTCAAGAAAATTACTATGGAAAAATATTAGAATGATTCCATTAATCTTAAATACATTAACTTATAGAGCATGCATATGAAATTGCTGTAGCCACTGGGTTGGATTAGCTATAAGAAAACTCTTCACTGGAAAAGACTGATTATCCCTCTCTTAGAAGTTATCCATTGCTTGTAGCTCTTCATCCAGAATAGTCTTGTGAAAACTACCCACACATATTGTCATATCAACTGTTGTTGCCATCATGCAGTCTTATTTAGACAATCATATAATTAAGATTTTATAGGCATCACTTAAATGTCTAGAAGACATGAGCTCACAGAAATGACCTTGGTATCCTACAACTTTACAACTCCCTTCTTAAACGGTATTTCCTGAGCTATAGAAGTAGGTCTTGAATTGTAGATGTACCAAAGAGAAGTTTCTTTGACCTGTTGGTAGTCTTTTGTTAGACAATATGGCTCTGTAGAGGAACATTACTCCTTTGAGAAGTTACTCTATTTTAACACACATACATTTTATGCTATGATTTTAAGTAAGCATATACACTATTCTTTTTCTGTAGCTTTTTCAAGCATCTTAATATCATATATCTGTCCTTCTTCTTCTGTAAAACTATGCCCTTTCCCATTCCTGTTAACTACTCCCATTTTTCTCCTTTCTCCTTTCATAGCAACTATGTGTGACTACCACCCTACCTCCAACCATGTATCAAAATCCTCGATGTGGAATCTGAAAAGCTGAAACTGCCAGAAGAAAACAAAGCAATTTCCTTCAAGGTATTAGTGTAAGGACAATTTGACTGGGACTCTAGTCAATCAGAAATTAAGACAAAAAAATGGCAAATGAGACCTCATAAACCTGAGAAGCTTTGTATATCAAAGGGAATAATCAACTTAATGGACAGGAGACCTAAGGAATCAGACAGAATGTTAAAATCCATAATATATAAAACATTAAAAAACAAAGAATAATAAAAAGAAGACATAGCAAAAATCAGAAAATGTTCAAAGAAAGAGATAAAAAGGCTAATAAACTTACTTTAAGTTTTCATTGACCTTAATAATTAGAGAAATAATAATAAAACTATTTAAGACTTTTTGCATTTAATGTTTTAATTAAAATATAATTACATCATTTCTACCCTCCCCATTCCTCCTTTCATGTTCCTCCTTGCTCCCTCTCTAACTCATGGAGTTTTATTGTATTTCTTATTTCATATCTGTATGTATAATTATATACCTACACTGCCTCAGTCCATTTAGTTATCTATCTATATATGATACATATATATCATATCAAGGCTGACCACTTGGTATTGGATAACCCATTAGGATGCTCAGTCCTGATGAAGATTATTCCTTCCACTCTCGGCATTTTTTAGTTGCCTGTAGTTTTAAATTTTTAATGTATTTTTAGTTAAAATATAATTATATCACTTCCCCATCTCCTTTCCATTCCCCAAATCTTCCCATGCCTTCCCTCCTCACTCCCTCTCAAATTTATGGTCTCATTAATTTTGATTTTTGTTGTTAGAAACACATTCACACAAACACACACACACATACCACACAGAGTATATAAGTCCAATATAGATATAGATATAGATATAGATATAGATATAGATATAGATGTGTGTGTGTGTGTGTGTGTGTGTGTGTGTGTGTGTGTGTTGCTCAGGTTTCTTTTCCAACCAGGTCCCACAGCCACTTCAGCCCCATATAATCACACACAGACCTATATTAATTATTATACTGTTGGCCAATGGCCAGGGCTTCTTATTTGCTAGTTCTGTCTTAATTATTAACCCATTTCTATAAGCTATGTCTCTCCACGTGGTCTGGAGAATGCCTTGACCTGTTACTCTTTTTCCAGGTACATGACATCTCTACTCATGGCACCTCTCTCCCAGCCTTCTCCTAGTCATCTCCTGCCTCTACTGGCTATTGGCCAAACAGTGTTTTATTCATCAACCTATAAGAGAAACATATTCAGAAGGACATCCCATAACTCTTATATGGAGTGAATAGGTTATATTTAAAAATAAATATGTTATATTCATGCCATAACAGTTATTTTAAAAAATAGAGACCAAGCATATAAAAGAGAGCATGAAGGAAGATGTAGAGGACTTGTCCGAAGGAAAGATGATAGGAATGTGTTGTAATTAAATTATAATCTCAAAAAAGAAAGTTAAAAAAGTTGGACCATTTATAAACTGAGACTTCCCAAAGTTTAGCCAAAATAAACCTCATTGCTTCATGAAAATCTAAACATAAATTAATGAGAAAACAACAATAAAAAACAAAAGAAGAATCAATGAATCTATGAGCTGGTCTTTGAAAAGATGTAAACAAGTTAACCTCTTCAAACTAAAGTTCTGTATCTAGTGCCTTCTATAATTCTGGGTTGATATTTAGAAACTGCTTAAACTTCATTTTGTCAAAGAATTTGTTTTAATCATTGTTAATTGTTATTGATAGGTTTCCTGGGAATAGTAATCTGGGCTGGCATCTGTGGTATATCAGAGTTCATAGAATGTATATCCAGAAATTGTTTAAACCTACAAGTACAATCTTTATTTAGAGGCCACTGTGTCTGAGCATTTAACTTTCAAGACAACATTGGCACCTTCAGCCTTGAGAAAGCTGCATTGAGATTAGTTCTTTTCCAATGAACTGGATTAGGAGATAGTCCTGGATTAGGATTAGAACTCCTGGATTAGGAGATAGTCTTACTGAATGGAATTTGAAAAGGTTAGAGAGACAGGTTTGCTTTCCCTAACAGATGCTAATTTCCTAGGTAATAGGTTAGCTTCAGGATTGTAAGCAAGTTTGGCTGTCTGGTTTTGGGTTTTTTGTTTGTTTGTTTGTTTGTTTGTTTTTGTCTTAGGGTTTTTTTTTTTATTTTTTGTCAATATTGTGAATGTAGCATTTTTTTTCCAACTTTTTTTAATTGAATTAGAAACAGGATTGTTTTACATGACAATCCCAGTTCCCTTCTCCCACCCATCCTCTCCTACGACCCAACTAAAATCTTATCTGTCACATATCTTTTCTGCTCCCCCTGGATGGTGAGGCCTTCCATAGAGTGTCATCAGAGTCTTTCGTATCCTTTGGGATAGGGCCTAGGCCCAACCCCATGTGGCCCAGGGAGTATTCCTCTATATGGAATGGGCTCCCATAGCCAGAAATTGGAAGCACCCTAGATGCACCTCAACTAAAGAATGGATAGAGAAAATGTGGTACATTTACACAATGGAGTACTACTCAGCGGGGGAATGGAATCTTGAAATTTGCAGGAAAATGGATGGATCTAGAAGAAACCATTCTGAGCAAGGTAACCCAATCGCAAAAAGACAAACATGGTATGTACTCACTCATATTCAGATTTTAGACATAGAGTAAAGATTACCAGCCTACAATCCACACTGCCAAAGAATTTAGCATTTTTATTTTAATTTTGATTATCTTTCAAAATAGTGGAGGTTTAATTTTTGCACATCCTTCGTTTTAGTGAAACTACTCTCCTATTTTTCTTCTCCCCCATGACTTATCCTGCCATTCCAATTAAATTTTTAAACCTCAGTATGCTCCCCTCTACCATTAATCACATGTTCTACTATTGTCTCAAGCATTGAAGTCTCTGATATCTACAGACATTCTAAAGACTCAAAGCTAAAAACCACACATGAGAGATAGGCTCTCAGCTTGTACCCCAGGCTGACCTTGAACTCCCTCTAAAGTTCAGGATGGCCTCAAACCCACATTCATCTAGCCTTTGTCACACAGGATTACAGGCAAGTGCCAAATATCCATACCAAAACATTTTTTCCTATTATGAAAAACAGATTTTTAAATCATGTAATATAAGTTTCTACTCTTCCTGTTGTTCCCCATCTCCCGTCCAGTCTGGATCTACTCCCTTTCTCTCTGACATTGGAAAACAAACAAGGTTCTAAGAGAAATCATTATAGATAGAGGATAGATAGATAGATAGATAGATAGATAGATAGATAGATAGATAGATGATAGGTAAAACAAAAAATGACACATTGCAGTTGGACAAGATAAATAGAAAGACAGAGCCCAAGGAAAGGCACAAGAACAAAGGCCCACCTGTTTGCACACTGGGGAATGTCATGAAAAATGCTAAACTGGAAGCCGTAATAAAAGTAGACCTAGTACAAACCTGTATAGGCCTGTGCATGTGACCTCAGCCAATCTGAATTCAAATGTCTTCCTTATGTTGATTTAGATGGCCTTGTTTTTTTTGGAGTTTTTTTTTTTTTTGTGTGTGTGTGTGTGTGTGTGTGTGTGTGTGTGTGTGTGTGTGTGTGTGTTATGTGTGTGTGTGTGTGTGTGTGTCTGTGTGTGTCTGTGTGTGTGTGTATCTGTGTGTGTCTGTGTGTGTGTGTGTCTCTCTCTGTGTGTGTGTGTATGTGTGTGTGTGTGTGTGTGTGTCTGTGTGTGTCTGTGTGTGTGTGTATCTGTGTGTGTCTGTGTGTGTGTGTGTGTCTCTCTCTGTGTGTGTGTGTATGTGTGTGTGTGTGTGTGTGTGTGTGTGTGTGTGTGTCTGTCTGTCTGTCTGTCTGTCTGTCTGTGTGTTCTCCATCTCCTCTAGCACTTGCACTCTTTTTCCTTACTAATTCATGTGGTTTTCTGTGCCCTAAGAAAAGGGATTCATTTGATAGTGACATCCCATTTAGGGCTTAGTATTGCAAGGTCTTTCACTCTCTGCATAATATATGGGGTTCTATATTTGCTCCCATCTGTACAGACACTTCAAATCAACACAAGGAATACATTTAAACTCAGAGAGATGGAGACAGCATGCACAAGGCCTATACAGGTTTGTATCAGGTCCACTTTGTATATATTATGGCTCCCAGTTTAGTGTTTTTATGGGATCAGAATTGTCCAGACAAGTTGCAGAAAAAAAATCTTACTGGATGATGGCTGAGCAAAAAAGACACTGGTGTATGAGTACAGCAGTCTGCCATTAAGACTCAGTTTATTGCTACTTTTTATTATGTTTTACAGCAATAGTAATTTATTTTACTTGGGTCCCTAGGGTTATTTAGTCTCAGGTTCTTTGTCACTCAAGAGTGCCAAATGTGGGCTCCATTCTTTTGAAGTAGACCTTAATTTGGGTCAGATATTTGTTTGCCACACTACAAACTTTGTCACCATTACCCTAGCACATCATCAGGGAATGTGCCATTGTAAGTTAAAAGGTTTGTGTCTGAATGGTATTTATGTTCCCCCTTTAGTAGTATTCAGAGTACCTTCCTATACCAAAGACACTAGTATTAGGGGTGAAAGTTCTATATAGGCAACAGCTCAACTTCTCTATCATTAATGAGTTGTGCAGTCCTCTTCAGCAATTGGGTATTGAGTGAGGTTATGGAGAACAACTTAATGGTCTCTACAGACTGTTAAACAGTTTCAGTTTTTAACTCAGTTTTCCATTTCCACGAATACTGTTTCTTCTACAAAGCCCAAAATGCATTAGCAAACAGCTCTTAGAACAAATAACCTTAGCTAGATCTGTGCTTGTTTCAAAAGCTGAATTGTACGACTCATGATATAACAACTCTTGGCTATGAACATCTACATTCTGGTCTGTTGATCTGGAGGATAGAACCTTAGAGTCCTTATAATAAAATGTATTGAAATAAAAAATGTATTAAAGGTTAAGGACTACATTTTTCATTATAATTTTCATTGTACCATAATGAAAAATGAAAAAGAAGATTAAAACTGATTTAAAAATTAATCCCTAAATCTCTTCTTCAAGTGATTTTGGTTTTCAATTAATAAGATGACATCTTAAGATTTTATGCTGCACGCAATGAGATTTGTGTTATTGTCATTGTTGTCACAAATAACCCTGGTCTGGATTATTTTTTAAAATGAAAATAATCCTTGGCTCCCATTTTAGGGAAAGATTTGATCAGTAAGAAGAAAGTCATTAATCTGTATATTATAAATAGTCATGCTGCCTTACTACTGAAGCAATATTTTTTGGGGCTATATAAATACCCACAGATAACATGATGCAAAGTCAGCAGTGAAAACCTCTTTAATGCTGATTATTTTGGCAAAATGTGTTCAGTGTATGCATAGTTCACCACCTCTCTTAATTATTTTCAAAACAACCTCTTACCAGTTGCCAATTTTGACCTTTTAGAAAACTATTTGAGAGGAAAATATTGAATTTGAAGTTTAAAACATGAATCAAATAAAATGGCTGTACAGCACTTCTCTTAGAAAAGTTCATGAGACTGTCCTGTTTCCAGCAAGGGGAAATATCATTAATGTTCCTAATAAATAATAGCCACAAATATTTTACACATTCACTCGTGGCAAATTTCCTGCTCTTTTCCCTATTGGATGAGCATTGTACAAAGATTAGGTGTGAGAGAACATGTCATAAAATCTTATCTCTCGGAGTTTTCAAGACACCTCTGAAGACAATTTCTGAGACCTTCAAGATCAACTAATTATTAACAAATTCCTAAAGATAAAGAAGAAAGCAGAGAAATAAAAAGTTTGGTGGAAATAGACTTATTTTAACACAATCTGTTTCTTAGTAATTAGTTATGGTTACATACTGAATTATGAACTCCCTATATGTGTAAATTGAAGAAAACGGTACCTAACTTTACAGATAAACAGCTTAGTACATGTTGGATAGCAAATATTCACACAATGTAAACTGAGAAAAAAATGTTTCATCACATAAATGCGACACTCAGGTTTTTGGAATGAAGTAAATATCATCTTGTAAGATTCTGATCTGTATGCATGGGAGACTGGTGACATTGTGGATACTTATATGAGTGCTCATGAGGTGTTATACGCTGCATTCAGGATGCATCTTTATACTTGGACAAAGGCTCATGAGAATGTAATGACATTCTGCATTTGATGTGTGCTTTTAAAGCTCATAGGTTGGAGGCTGGGAAGACGAGTCAGCAGGTAACAGCACTTGCTATACAGTGGTGAGGAACCGAGATCAAATTGACATCATCCATATAGGAAGTTTTGCATGGTCCCAAGCATGCATGGAACACAGAACTGAGTAGACACAGGAGGATCCTTGAGGATTGCTGGCTGCCAGCCTGCCTGCAGATAAAGTGAGAGATCCTATCTCAAATGAATAAAGCTAAGAGTGTTAGAACAGACAGCTAAAGTCCTCCATTGGCTTCTGCACGTGTACAGCTGTGTGTATAGATGTGTACAAGAGTAGACAAATGGGCATGTAGAATTGTACACATAAACACACATACAGTGTGGGCATGTGCACGTATGAGTGCATGCACATGTTCGCTAGCATGTGTGTGCACACGCATGTGAATGCGCACACATACACAGTAAAACATTTAAAAATACTTAAATAACAGTTCATGGTTTGAATGGGCCCCAGTTGGTTTTACCACAGAAAAAATGTTTACGATATGATTTTGAATTGGAGAAAGTAGAACACTAAGACTTATCTGAAAGATATACACTGTTTTTTTTTTTTTTTTCATCTCGAGCCCCAACCTTTTTTTTATATTTTTTTCTGTAATGTCACGTTGAGGTACTCTGCTTTCCCATGGGAAGATAGGCAAAAACTTCACAAAGCAAAGTGGCCATGAACTCAAACCTCAGAAAGTGCAAGCAGAAATAATCCTTCATTCCTTTTTGCTGATACTTGTTCAAGTATTTTGTTTCAGCCTCAGAATTCTGGCTAACATTGGCATTAAGGTTTGAAACATTAATCACTGAGTCATATTGCATTTGTGTTTGGTGTTCAATAAATTTTAAACAGCTACATTGCTGTTGTGTTAAAACTGTGCAGGAAACAATTAGGAAAATCCCAATTATACTCCTTTCCACAGCCTTCTATGCCACAAGGAAAAGCAGCATATCATAAAGAAAAATGAAGCAAGGAAACAAAAAAGAGAAAACAAAAGAGGCTATAATTTGTATTTATTTAGTTCAAATGAGGTAGGATAGCCTAGAAAGGAACAAAGAAACTATGGAATTGATTAAGAGAAAACTCCACTGTGACCTATGGCTCAAATGATTGTGGGCAATACTTCAGGCAGTTTAAAGGTAACCACCAATGTCATACAAACAGAAAATATGATAAGCACTGTCCAAAGGACTCTTCCATTTCCTGATGTAAATAACCAGAAACCTGTAGGGAGACACCCTAGCCCCGCCCAGGCAACCCAGACAGGTGTGCCAGGTGTGCCAGGTGTGCCGGGACACGCCCGTGAGGGCAGGGTGAGGGGAAGTCTGAGATGAGGTAGAAGGAGGTTCAAAAGGAGCGGGGCTCACGTGGAAAGCCCCTTCTCTCTGGCCACGCTAGCTTGCTACCTGTGGGCTCGCTCTGGCTTGCGTTTTGGACTGGTGTTTAACTGAATAAAGAAGTCTTAGTCTCACGGACTACAGTTCATCTTAGAGCACACGCGGCAAACAATCAACAGAAACCCTTTACGATTAATTTTGAAACAACTTGATTTGGTTACTTTTGCCCTCATCTTCATGGCAGAGCACACTTACTTCCTCAAGTCCTCTCAGTACTTCCTATAAGTCAGTCCTTAGGTGTTGAAGGTCAACTATCTTAACTTCTTTTTTCCCTTCCATTTAAATTCAGTCTTTAGGTTCTATTGTAAATGCCAAGTAAATACATTATAATTAGGAAGTCACCATCGCTGTACTCAGAGAACTTTCTGGCAGCCAAGGAAACTATGTTCAGCTCCCTGTGCATAGTCTGACACAATAACCAAACAGATAATAAATGTTGACAAGAATAGTGTTAAATAATCACATAATACCTATAGACATATCAACTAGAACTGAATGAAAGAGTAAGTGGAAGTGTCTAGGCAAAACACCACATCATAGCTGAATTCCAACAGGAGATATTAGTAAAATCATCATCAGATAAATTGCAACAGTGACAAGTCTCATAAATAATTTTTCAAGAATTATGATTTAGGTGAAATGGTTTTCAATCATTTTAAATGGAAGTGTCAGAATTTACAAGACCAGTATTCCTGTGGTACTTTAACAGCCTCTCTCAGAGAAGAAGGGCTTATTCCTGTAGGATCTCAGGGCATGATGTTGGTAAGACAGTCAATGAAAATATAGGACAATGGCTCCAATCTCATTATCATCCTGCTATGCCCTTTCTATAATTCAGGCTATCTGACATGTTTTGAAAACTGGGGTCTATTTTGATGACAATATTGTGCTTTGAACCACATTTTTCTCTAATCCTATTTTTTTTCAGAAATTGTTTAAAATGGAACATCCATGCCCAATAATACTAAATGTGCATACCTCATTATGGAGACACATTATAGCACTGAAATAGAGAATCAGATAAATAAACACGTAGAAAGAAAGCATATAGGTCAGAAATAAGTAAACAGATGTAAAACATTAGTACTTTGTTAGAAAGAAAGATTTATTCCAGTTTCTGAACTTTGATCAAGAAAAGAGAAATAATAACTCATGGAGTACCTAATCTCAAGGACATGAATGTAAAAGTGGGATATGGTTCTATTTATTAGTTTGCATGAATATACAAGTCAAAAGCAGACTCTCCATCACATGGACCATGGTTTATTTAACTAAAATAAAGGTAATTAATTAATACAACACTTCTCTAAATCTCTGCTTATTGAAAAACAAAGAGAATGATTCCATAAAAGGCAGATTACATTAACATTATATATTTGAATTTTTAATTGAAATTCCTTGGAATTTAAGCACATTTCTAAATAGTCCTATAAACAAACACATATGCAAAAAAAAGTGGTAAAGGAACTTGTTCTCACATGTAATGATAACTACAAAGCAGAACCCAAGGAGGAAGGGAGCTTCCCCTAAATACTAGGTTCTTCCAGAAAAGGCAAGTAGAAAATAGAATGTAATTTCTAAAGTGGACCCTTTACAAAGTCACATTGTGCTGCTTAATGGCACATAGTTCCTGATGAGCATTCCAAATTACAAGGTAGTTGTTCAAATAGAATCTAAAAGCAAAGGCCTCATTGATGTGCTTTCTAAAACAAGGGGCTCTTTTAATTAGAAAAATCTATGCTGTTTTCTTTCCTGGCAGCATTTGTCGGGGTTCCCACCAGAAAGTTCTCACAGGCAGCCAAATGTGGAAAACACACAGACATCCTTTGCTTTGCAGAATTGCCTAGAACATCATGCTCTACATATCCCAATCCTTTCAAAACCCAAGGATCGATGGTTATTGTGCCATCATATTTTAAATCGTCAAGAAAATACCTTTTTGATAATTAAATTGGACTGTTTAGAGCACCAGTTACTTAGTATACCATTTATTCAAGTGCAGCATTATTTTACAAGATATTGATTCACTGGTCATTAGTTCTTTGTCCTGGAGGGACAGAAAACTGTTCATTACCAATTACATTTTCATCCTAATGGAAACTTCCATCTACACAAGAAAAGATACTTATGAATATATGAATATGCATGCGTGTGTTGGAAATCATTGACACTCTTGGTTGACTGCCTAGAAATCCCTTTATAATGGGGCTTCTAGAATTTCTGCAAATTGATATCTCCATCTTTGTTTGTGTTTATACTTCACATAAATGTTACTGACATTTAGGCATTGCAACTGAAATAGTCTTTTATTTTGGTGCTAGTATTACGGAGTACTACCCACTTCTCTCAGTGGTAGCTTCTTCAAATAATTTGTTAGAATATCATAATACAATACTGACACCAATAGTGTGCCATTATCCTACTGACATGACATAATCCATAGAGAATATTGCTATTATTCTCAGTGAGACTTGTTTGTGTGTTAGTGCATTGCATATTTCATTTTAGTGCCATGAAGTTATGATCACGGATATAAACTTGCAGATCTACTACAGTCAAGATATGAGCAGTTTTTTCAAAACAAGTGTTCTTTGTTTTTCCCATCGAAACCTCTACAATTCTCTTTTACACCCAACCTTCATTTCCATTGTACCTATTTTATTTATTTTCATAATCATATTTTATTAGATCCACAGCTAATCATTTTAATGCTAGCCAATATAATTTTTCAAATAAATTTAATGCAAATGAACATAAAATATGCAAACATTTAATAAATCTGTAAAGGAAATTAAAATGCATATATGACATTATGAAAATAAAAAAATAGCAAATGTAAAATTGCTGATCATTGTCACCAACTTGCTGAGAATTCTGTTGCTGTGTTTGGATAAAAATTTGAATAGTTGAGGATCCACTGCCTGTGTGTCAGTTACTGTGAGTTCATGATGCTGAGAACCTTTAGAAAGCATTGGAATAAAGTGAGAGTGAGCAACCTGGATATCTGCCAAGAGTGTCCATCTCCAAGAGTAGAGTGTCAACACCCTTGGTACTTTGTACTATAGCTATGGCTACTCTCTGGTAGCTTTCTGCAAATCTTTCTCTCTCGCAGTCAGGGCTCTCAAGTCTTTTGTAGATTTAGCTTTTCACAGTAATTCTTTCTGTTGTCTTTGTTGTCCTCACCTCATAGGAAGTCTCTAAGTATCAGTGCTAGTGGCTGTTCCATTGACAGCTCAAAAGAAAATGCCAGAACAGATGTGGCAGCTTACATTCAGAGGCAGCAAGGCCTCTATGATGCCAACTCAGCAACAAACTAACTAGGGCAGATCCCTGGCTCTGGTACCTACTCCAGTGTGTTCTATGTGATTGGATTCTGATCTCTGCCTCACAAACAGAGTAGAATCTCAAATTTTCTTCTCCCAAAACATCCCCAGGGGCAATAAACTTCTGGGTGAACTTCGGTAACCAGTGGGGAGGAGGTGGCTGAACAGTGGTCTGGAGAAAACAGATTCAGATGAAAGAATCGCCTGGAAGAAGAGTTCTTATTTTACTGGTAATGTAAAGCTGCAATAGGTTTTAAAGCCCCACACCATCAGTCTAATATGTACTTTAGAAAGAATATTTTGATAATGGAGTTAAACATTTTGAGGCCAAAAGTAAAAGATAAACATTGTAGGATAAAGGAGAAAATGAAATGTGATACAAACTACAAACAGATATAACTGAACTGTTTGATAAAAACATACCCAATTCCTAAGTAAAAGTTGCCATATAGAATGCAAGTTTACATTAACAACTGTCTCTTTTAATTTTTCTTTTATACTGTCTATTTTTTCTAATACCTTTCTATTGTTTTTAGGTCCTTCCAGATTCCTTACAGAAGAATCTTTTCAGAAAGAAACACAATAGATGCATCCTGACCTTGTTATATTCATTAGTCTTAACCAACTCTTCATATTTTATGAATGTTGAAGCAACAAGGAAGTATGAAAACTGTGGTTTCCGGTTGTGGTTTAGTAAATATTGCCTGTTTTAACTGAACTTGGCACTTTGAAAGACGAGTTTTAAGATTATTCTGTAATTCAATAGTTATTACACCTTTAAATCCTAAATTCAACAGTTACTTTAGTTTTTCCTGCTTCTTTTTTTCCTTCATTTTTTTAGATTTTATTTAATTTATTTATTTTGGTTTTTGAGAGAGGATGTTTCTGTGTAGCTTTGGCTGCCCTGGAACTCACTCTGCAGACCATGCTGGCCCCGAACTCACAGAGATCTTCCTGCCCCTGCCTCCCAAGGGCTGGGATTAAAGGTGTGAGCCTCCACAGCCCGGATATTTTTTACTTTATTACCAAGATTGTCAAGTAACAGGTTGTTTTCTCTAAGAAGAATGTGACTCTGAAGCAAACAGCCACACACTGATATTACCTTGTCGATTATGCTATACAAACTTATTCTTCACGGTGTTAATGAAACTATGAAGCAAAATGGTTTTCTTTATCTTTTTTCAAGTTTAACACACTTCATTTTCCCTTGTTATTTCCAACTGTAGCAGAAGCATCCTTCTTGTGACCAAGCACTTATATACCACTGTCTCTAGGACTTCTAAGGATCTAAATTATTGCTTGGAGTCCTAAGTTGTATACACTTCAGTCATTGATCTTTCAGCGAAAACCCTTAATTTCTTCCTTGTGATTTTTTTTTCTGAGCAAAACATGATAGAATAAATAAAAAAATTATGAAAGCAACTTATGCCAGATAATAGAAAATTAACATAAATTAGACAGCACCCAGTAAGAGCGATGCCACACATGCCGCAAGCACAGGATAGCTAACTGTGGAGAAGCAATCCTGGTAGATCTGGCTATGTTTGAACTTCCTATTACACTCAAACATATATCAAATTAGTGTCTTCCAAGAAGCTGTATGACCTTTGGAATTTATTTATATTACTTGGAGAAACATTCTTCAAGGTAAGAAAGACTCAAATTTTCATTTCTGTTATGCTAAAACAGAAGGCTATCTGAATGAAAGACTAAGATGACATTACAAGCTAATAGAAACTCCAGGAAAAGCACTGAATCAGGAAGTGGACTAATCTCAACAGGCTGATGACAGCAACTATAGATTCACTTAATATGGTAGTCTCTAAATTTGTTTTAGACTTGCAAAGACTAAGCATTGAAATAATTGTAAGATTTCCCTTAGGTACATTTTTTTGTTGCTGAGCAATGGAAAACAAGTGGCAATTTCATAATAGGAAAAAGGCAAGATAAACAAATAAATACTAGTACCAGATTTGACATTGCTCAAATTCCATCATGGATAGTAATGCTGTCTTGTTAGCAGGAAAAAAAAATGTAGATGAGGGAGGCGGTGGTGTTAAGGCCAGTTTTTATTACAAGTTTATTTGTGGAATATTAAAAATATGTGTTGGTCACTGTTTATATTGGTTATACGAATACAATAGATAATATAGGATTATAAAACAGTGAGTGAAAGGTTTAGCATATTTAACTTTATCTGCAAAATTAGCAAAAAATACAATTCACCTTTATAACACTGTTATCATCATAATGAGTTTGTTCCATGAGTTTTGAATATATTCTTATTTAGTAGTAAGGATATGTATGTGATATTTGTATTTGGTACCTATCCATGAATGTGGGAGTATCTTTTCCCAAATGATAATGAGAGGAAGATGATGAGAGTGTTCCTCAATTGCTCCTCAACTTAATAGTCTTGAAATGGAAACTGGCTGTTTTGGCTAGACTGGTCTGCCAGCATTTGCCTAACATGTGTCTGCTTATGACCTCTGATGGTGGGATTACAAACACAGTAACAATACCTGACTTTTTACATAGATGCTGTGGTTTCAAATTGAGTTTCTACTGCATACTTAGGGCACACTCTTACCCCCTAACCTATCTTTATAGTCCACTAATGAGTTTTGGGAAGAAACACCCATTTTATTTTAAACTTTGTAAATTAAAAACATTCATTTGACTTTCTTCAAATAATATATTATGATCAGAATTTCTACTCCCTCAAATTCTTGTGACGATATATTGTTCACAATTTATTAAAGCCACTGGAGATCAAAGTAGCAAAGAAGCAATACTAGATAACCATAGAAGCCAGGCAGTAGTGATACACACTTTTAATCCCAGGACTCAGGAAACAAAGGCAGATGGATCTCTCTGAGTTCAAGGCCACCTAGTGAATGAATCAGTCTAAAAGAGTAACAGAGCCCATCCCTTTAATCCCAGGACTCTTGAGACTTATTTAAGACAGGAACATGGTCTCAGACCTGGCATTCATTCTGCCTCCACATTGACAATAGGAAGGCATTCACACTCCAACCACACTGAGGAGAGACAACAGTCTGAGGCTTGATGAGAGCTTATGGAAACAGGGTCAGTCCTTTTAGCCTGAGGTAGAGATAAGAGCTACTGACTGGTTGCTTTGCTTCTCTGATCTTCAGTTTGAAGCTTGAACCCTAATATCTGTCTCTAGGTCTTTTATTTTTCATGCTACAACTTCTCCCAGAATTTACCCACCACTTTCCCCACTCAACTTTTTGTTCTTATAAAAAAACAAAACAAACAAGCAAAAAAAAAAAAACCAACGAAACAAATGAACAAACAAAAGGAGCACATGGAGTTCTTTTGTGTTGGCCAATCACTCTGAGCATGGGTTATGCACTGGAACTTGGTTGAGATATGGAGTGACATGATGCTGGAGAAACTGATTTTCCCTTTCTTAGCAGTTATCAATCGAATACAGCTTCTACTTAGTTAGGGGTAGGTTCTGTATCCACCTCACCTTTACATTGTTGTGATTTTTCTGCTTTAAACCTTCTGTAGTTCTTGGGAGTGTTGTTACTGTCTCTGTGACATCGCATGAAAATCAGTCCTCCTGTATCTTATGATGCTGTTTCCTTGGTGTCATCCACTGCCTCAGGCTCTAACACTCTTTCTGCCTCCTCTTCCACATACACCCATGAACCTTGAGTTGTGAGGTTTGATAAAGAGCCATTTAGGGCTGAGTTCTCCAAAGCATATTGTTTTCTGTAAATTCAAGATTATCTTTTCCTTCTTTTTATGTCACAATAATTTAGAGCAATGATTCTCAATCTCCCTAATTCTGTGACCCTTCAACACAGTTCCTCATATTGTGGTGACCTCCAAACACAAAATTATTTTTGTAGCTACTCCATAACTGTAATTTTGCTACTGTTATGAATCATAATGTAAATATTTGATATGCAACCACTGTGTAAGTTTCTCCCCCGCCAAAAAAAAAAAAAAGGTTTCATGAACCACAGATTGAAAACCACTGAGTAAGACCACAATTTTATTGTTTCCCTGTCTCTACTGGAATGTATCTATTGATAAATAGTATGTTATGTTCAAAAGATTTTTTCTGCCCTTCCCATGGACCAAAGAAAGTATTCTTATAAGGGGCACAAACACTACTCAAGCACACACACACACACACACACACACACACACACACACACACACACACACACACAGCTTTATTCTGTTTTACTGTTATTTATTTAACTAATGCAATATGATTTGGTGAGTCAGTCTGGAAATAGGTCAGTACTTGTGAAAACATAGCAGTACTCTGGATTGATATCAAACCTATAATTAACTTAGACAGTAAATTAGTTAGTTTTCCTGCTGCTTTGAAAAAAATGCCCTGGCAAAAGCAAGTTATGGAAGGAACAGTTTGTTTTTGCTCAAAGTTTGAGGCATAGTCAATCATGGCAAAGAAATCATATCAGGAAGAAGCTGAAGCAGCCAGTCACATCACATCCAGAGTTAGGAAGAAGGGGATATTGAGTTCTCCATTACACCTTGCTCTTCCTTTTCATTTAATCCAGACCTTTCCTGTACCAACATTCTCCATTCCCCATCCTGTGACATATATATATATATATAATATATATATATATATATATATATATATATAATGTGATATATATATATATATTCAATATATATATATATATATATATATTGAATCTTTTCAAAGGAATCTGTCATCTACTACAGAGAAACATTGTAATCCACCACATTCCCTGTTCTGTTCACAAAATCACAATGTTCAGGACATGGGAACAGATTAGATGTCTATAACATGATGTATGTATAATGGAGATCTAGTTCATATACACAATGGAATTATTAGTCAGCTTTAAAGAAAACTGGCATTATTAAGTTCACAGGTGAAAGGATGGAGCTCGATGAGTGATATCACCTAGACCCCAAAAGACAAAGGCTTCATACCTCCTCCCATTTATGAAAGCAAGATTTGAAAATTCAGATATGTGTGTTTAAATTGTAGGAACAAAGATTGTAGGAAACTAGTAAGGAATTTGAGGCAAAGAGAGGTTATGATCTTTCTTTGTATTCATTTATAAAACAAATGATTTTCTTTTTTTAAAATATTTTTTTCAGATTTTTAATTTGAATTAGAAACAAGATTGTTTTTCATGATAATCCCAGTTCCCTTCTCCCTCCCATCCTCCCCTACCATCCCCCAACTAAAATCTGTCCTATCACATATCCTTTCTGCTCCCTCTGAATGGTGAGGCCTTCCATAGGGTGTCATCAGAATCTATTGCATCCTTTGGAATAGGGCGTAGGCCCACTCATGTGTGTCTTGGCTCAGGGAGCATTCCTCTATATGGAATGGGCTCCCAAAGTCCACACCTATGCTAGGGATAAGCACTAAACTAGTACAGGAGGTCCTATAGATTTTTGTGGTTTCTTCACTGGAACCCAAGCTCCTGGGGTCTGGATCAGTCCCATGCTGATATTGCAGTTATCAGTCTGGGGAGCAAGCGTTCCCCAAAGTTCAGGTCAGTTGATTCTATGGGTTTCATCAGCCTGATCTAGACCCCTTTGCTCTTCACTTGTCCTTCTCTGCATCTGGGTTTCAGTTCAGTTCGGTGATTAGTTTGGGTGTCTGCTTCTACTTCCACCAGCTGCTGGATGAGCGCTGTTGGGTCAGTCATCAATCTCATTATCTGGGGAGGGCGGTTAAGGTAGCCTCTCCTCTGTTGCTTAGATAGTTAGCTGGTGTCATATTTGTAGATCTCCAGACATTTCCCTAGTGCCTGATTTCTCTCTAAACCTAAAATGTCTCCTTCTATTATGGTATCTTATCTTGCTCTCCTCTATTCTTCCCCCAACTCAACCTTTCTGCTCCCTCATGTCCTCTGCATCCCTCCTCTTCTCCTTTCTTATTCTCCTACGCCCCCCTTCCCATGCTCCCAATTTGCTCAGGGAATCTTGACCCTTTACTCTTCTCCAGAGGACCATGTATGTCTCTCTTAGGGTCCTCCTTGATTACTAGCTTCTTTGGCAGTGTGGATTGTAGGCTGGTAATCCTTTACTCTATGTCTAAAATCAGCATATGGCTGAGTACATACCATGTTTGTCTTTTTGTGAATGGGTGAACTCGCTCAGAATGGTTTCTTCGAGTTCCATCCATTTTCCTGCAAATTTCAAGATTCCATTGTTTTTTCTGCTGAGTAGTACTCCATTGTGTAAATGTACCACATTTTCTCTATCCTTTCTTTGGTTGAGGAGTATCTAAGCTGTTTCCAGTTTCTGGCTATTACACTAGCAGACATGTCATAGATATGGCCTAAAAGAACCTTATGGATTTCTCATTTAATAAAACATGAACCTCAGTTTTCTCTAGTCTTCAAAAAAAAAATGTGACTTGAGGTGCCAGTAAAATCACTCAACAGTTTAGAGCACACACTGCTTTTGAAAGGACCTTAGTTTACTTCCGAGGACACATGTCCAGTGATACACAACCCTGCCACTTGTGCTCCAAGGAATTGATCAAAAGAAACAAATAGTTGATCCCTCATGGAAGGTCTCACCCTGCCTGGGGAGCAGAAAGGGGAAGGGATGGGGTTCCATAGGGGGCATGGAAGGATGGGGGAGGTAGGGAATCCTATAAAATAGGATTGTTTCTAATTTAAGTAAAAAAAAAAAAACATGAAAACAAGGAGCAAAATATTAATTGAAAGGACTGAACTTGAGAGATCTTCTGTGTGTGGTGATTGTGTTGTGGAATTCTGAATAAAGAGAGGGGACCTCCTGGCTTCTTCAGTCACTGCAGATCGCTCTAAAATTCTATGTAGGGCTCTTGCTTAAAGTATCAAGACAATTTTGCAGATGGTTAGGAATAATTGGACCCCTTACTAACATTTCTTCTTAAAGATTCACACATGGAAATTTAGTTGTTTTTTATATTTATATTTTTATTTTTAATTACTCATATTTGCATATCCATCCCTCCCGTTCTATCCCCCTCCCAGCCTCCCATGTTCCCCACCCAACCCCCCTAACCCACCACCCCGCCCCTTGACTCCTCCCCAGGGATAGTGAGGCTCTCTACCAAGGACCTACAAAGTCTGTCACATTGTCTGGGGGAGGGTCTAGGCCCTCCTTGCTGTATCTGGGCTGCAGTAGTATCCCTCCATAGGGAATGGGCTCCCAAAGTCCATTTGTGCTCTAGGGATGAAGACTGGATCTGCTGTTAGAGGTCCCATAGACTGTCTTGGATTCCTAGCTGATACCCACATTCAGAGGGTTTGGTTTGGTGAAATGCTGTTTCCCCAGCTTTATGACTAGCATCTCCATTCTATCAGTAGGTCAGGTCCACTGTTTCTGCAGGTCTCTCCATCCCCGTCTTGGCTCCTTTGCTCAACCCTCCTCCCTCTCCACAACTGAATTCCAGTAGTATGGTTCAGTGCTTAGCTATAGGTGTCTGTTTCTGCTTTGCACAGTAACTGGATGAAGACTCTCCTTCATCTCCCTGACCCTGGGCTCCCATTTGGTCAGAGGTTCTTGTCCCTATCCCCTTCTTTGAGGGACTATGCAATCTTCTCTTGGGGTCCTCCTTGTTTTCTAGCTCCTCTGGCAGTGTGGAATGCAGGCTAGTGATCCTTTGCTCTATTTCTAAAAATCAAAAATGAGTGAGTACATACCATGTTTATCGTTTTGTGATTGGGTTACCTCACTCAGGATGGTTCCTTCTGGTTCTATCCATTTGCCTGCAAATTTCAAGATTCCAGTTTTTTTTTTTTCTGTTGAGTAGTATTCCATTGTATAAATATACTACATTTTCTCTATCCAGTCTTCAGTTGAGGGGCATCTAGGATGTTTCCAGGTTCTGTCTATTACAAATCATACTGCTGTGAACATAGTTGAAAATATGTCCTTATTGTATGAGTGTGCATTCTTTGAGTATATGCTCAAGTGAGGGATTGCTGGATCTTGAAGTAGACTGATTCTCATTTTCCTGAGAAACTGCCATATTGATTTCCAAAGTGGTTGTACAAGTATTCTCCAATGTGAGTATGATAGCATAAAATTCCCGAAAGAAATGCCAGCACTACCTCTGTAGAAAATGCTAGCTATATTCAAAATCTAATGCTGTTTTATTAAGTAATACTTTAAAAATATTATTTCAAAGCAAATAAAATTTGGTATTACAAAATTTTGGATATTGTAGGTAATTTTTCAGTGTGAAAGCAACAAAATGGCTATGTAAGTAGGTTTCTCTCTTAGAAAAAATGGTATTTTAATACTTCATGATTGTTATGTTTGTGATTTAATTTGAAAAAGAAAATAAACAATATGGATGTTTTTCTTATATTTTCATCAATTGTTAAAATTTTTAGAGGAAGAGATTATCTTTGAAAATATAAACAGTATTAAAAGTTTAAAAATGGAAATAAATGAACACATGTAAACTTTAGTTTATGATTAACTATGTATCTGTACATATATGTGTTACATGGTACTAAGGAATAAACCGGAGCCTTAGTGATTTATTCTCATTTCTTTGTTTTATGTTTTTGTTGTTTGTGTGTTTGTTTGTGACCATGACTCACTCTGTATGAACTTGAGATTTGTCAGCCATCTGAGTGCCATTTTTACACAAACATATGACCACATCTGATTCCTAGTCTCTTTGATTAGGAAAGACGTGTTGAAATGGAAAGGAAAGCAGTATAGAACAACATACAGAAAATCCGAACTAGATACTACCTGTCCAGATGGCCTGAGTTCTTCCCTGCACCGAGGTCAAAAGACTCCTATTCACCCGAAACTTCACTTCCAACAGCTCCAAACCCACTTATGGACTCTTTGTGTCCCTATGCACAGGTACATTCATAGATAAGCACTGATAAAAGTTTATGCTGGAGAGGATGTAGAGAAAGAAGAACATTCCCCCACTGCTGGTGGGAGTGCCAACTTGTACAGCCACTTTGGAAATCAGTATGGTGACTCTTCAAGAAAATGAGAATGAGTCTACCACAAGATCTAGCAATTCTACTCCTAGGCATATACCCAAAAGAAGCACATTCATACAACAAGGACATCTGTTCAACCATGTTCATAGCAGCATTATTGGTAATAGCCAGAAACTGGAAGCAGCCTAGATGCCCCTCAACCGAAGAATGGATAGAGAAAATGTGGTACATTTACACAATGGAGTACTACTCAGCAGAAAAAACAATGGAATCTTGAAATTTGCAGGAAAATGGATGGAACTCGAAGAAAACCATTCTGAACAAGGTAACTCAATCACAAAAAGAGAAACATGATATGTACTCACTCATATGTGGATTTTAGACATAGAGTAAGGGATTACCATCCTACAATCCACACTGCCAGATATACTAGTAAACAAGGAAGATGCTAAAAGAGACAAACTTTGTCCCCTGCAGAAGGGGAAAGGCTCACCATCCCCTGAGTTAATTGAGAACATGGAAAGAAGGGGGGAGGAATCTATGAGAGTGAAAAGGGAAGAAAAGGAAGGATGCAGGTCATGAGGAAGCAGAAATTTTGAATCAGTTGTAGATTAGAAGAAAGGACAAATAACAGGTAGGATTTTAGTTGGGGGGTGGTAGAGGAGGAAGGGAGAGAGAAGGGAACTTGGATCGTCTTGTAATTCAATCTTGTTTGTAATTCAAATATATAAAAAATAAAAATAAAAAAGTTAAAAAAAGTTAAAAAGTGATAAGTAATAAGAATTAGTATAAATGACTATTTCAATCTCTGTTGTTTTACTAAGATATGTGTTTATTTTAGATTTCTAAATTTTTAAATCCCAAAACAATTACCAATTACTTTTATGCAACTATTACTTACCATCATTTAGATAAAAATTTCACATAAATTTTGGTGGTGGTAGTGACTGCTAGCCGGGAAATCATGAGACTTATTAATTATGAATAATCAGCCTTAGCATAGGCTTGTTTCTAGCCAGCTTTTTAAAAAAAAACTTAAATTAGCCAATTTCTATTAATCTATGTGCGTCCCCAAGGCTTGTTTACCTCATCTACATACTTCCCAACCTCTTTTCCTGCTTCAGTCTGGATGGCTGACCCCCTGCTGGCTGACTGCTCCCCTTTTCACTCTGCTCATCAGCTCCACCTATCCCTAACTCTTGGCCACTCAGCTTTTTATTAGACCAAGGAGATGCCTTAGGTAGGCAGGGTAAAACAGCAACATTTCTTTGCATAATTAAACAAATTCAGCATAAACAAATGCAACACATCTTTACAAAATTAAACAAATGTACCATTCCATAACATTTTGATGAACTCAGTACTGTTCTGAGGAAAAAAAAAAAAGTTACCATAATTTTCTGAGGAAGTAAAACAAACTCATTTCCTGAGTAAGAAAGCTTTTCTAACGCCTTGAAAAAGGAACATTTTTCTTTGAGGGAATACAATGGGAAATGAGGTTGTCAACACAAGTATTTGTGCCTGGCATTGGTGGCACGCGCCTTTAATCCCAGTACGCAGGAGGCAGAGGCAGGCAGATCTCTGTGAGTTCCAGGCCAGCCTGTTCTCCAGAGTGAGTGCCAGGATAGGCTCCAAAGCTACACAGAGAAACTCTGTATCGAAAAACAAAAACAAAACAAAACAAAAACAAACAAACAAACAAAAAACACAAGTATTTGTTAAAAAAATAAATAATTGTAAGTGGATGCTTAACAGGTGTTTTATCTTAGGAAAAGCTTCTGTAGTAAAAAAGACACCCAGACATGTTTTATTTTGCTGAAAATACCATGCAGGTTATTACCAAGCTAAATATACCTAAAGAACCACAGAGTATAGAGAAGAGTAGGGTAAAAGAGTGAAGTAGAAAGGTGACATGACTCTGAACATAGAAGATATTTCAAGACAGGTTCTATGAACAGAAGTTTTGTGTCTCCTAAAACATTGATACTGAAATTCGAACATCACGATGATGAAATCAAGAAAGAACGCATTTGGAAAATGATGAAGTACTAAGGACCGAGCCCTCTTGAACATTCCTTTTACAGGGTGCATCCATGAATCAGATAGGGGACCATATTCAGTCTTCAAAACCATCTACATAATAAGCTTGAACTCACTTCCCGACAGTGAGAAATAAGTGTTTGCTGTTTACAAGCTACCTAGTGCATTTTGTTTCCAGTATAGCATACTCAGTGAACTAAAACAGTAAGTGTTCTTTAATCTCACGTGGGCAATTACTGGAGTAGCAAGAAAGACCCCAAAAGGAACAACTGACACTTCTGTTAGACCTTTTGATACACCTGGGCAAGAGACCACCTCAATGAAGGCAGTCACACCTTAATTGATGTTCAAGAGATAGTGGAGCTTTTCCTTTAACAAGACACAAGATTTCCATTCCCAGAATTCCTACCCTGAGCACAGTCTCCAGGAGCTGCCATGATGTTTCCTGGAGCCATCTGTCCTTTCCTATGCTTGAGCATAAAAGATGCAGCTCTATTATTTCCTTTTTAGTTTTGTTTAGGATCCTGGCCTATGTTATGCTTTTATGATACCTTGGGGCTTCCTACTCTGTCTCTATAAACCCCCAACCCCCCAATCTTCTCCCTTTGCATCCATTTTAAAAATTATTTTATTAATGAGATGATTCAAGAAAGGACACTGGTTTCCCCTGTATCGCATGCACTCTTAGTTTTCTAACATATTTTTTTATTTTTAGAAGTTATTATTTTGATCCTTATAGTCAATTCAAATATGAACATGTCCTGAATGTCTGCGTGATCAGAGCTAAATTCATTCACTTAACTCCTTTAATATTTTAATTACATATGGGATACATAGTTTGAAGTAAAAAATAATTGTTTTGTGGTATCTGTGTCTAGATGAGGATAAACTAGAGGATAAACTTGAGTACCAATTTCTATTGTACGGTCTAAGAAAGCTTTGGTTAACCACAAATGTTGATTAAAACTAAAGATCTTCAAATTCAGACTTTTGTTAAATCCCTAGTAAAATAAATTCTTAATTTTTAATAGCTCATTTTAATCAGTGTAATATTTGCAGTTTTGTTTTCACTCTAATTAGATATTACCCAGCTACTCAACACTAGTGTGACTGTTGCTGTGACTCATATTTACATTCATTTGTGTTCAAATGAAAGAGATGGTGATTTACAAATGTATGTGGGACTTGTTTAATTAAAGGAAGGGTCTTAAGAAAAATAAGAAGCTTCTCTGAGTAGAAATTCTTCCTTAAATATGTACTTACAGTTCTTCCACAATCTCTAGCCCACAGGTTCTACAGAATTTAAGTTCTTCACGTTTATAATAACTATATAAGCCAATTGTTTGCCATAAATATTCATCTGCCAATCAGTGTGGCTTGTTTCTCTTTATTCTGTCCTTTTTATGCATAAAATCCTGACTGAAAGTTCCATTATTAATGAGGCTGTTTAATGTGGACAGAGTAAAACCAACCTGTAAAAAAGAGTTCTCCCACATAAAACTAATCCAAGCCACATAGCACCATTAACTCAGTCCAGCAAGGAAACACTCTTCTGCTTTGCTTGCTTTAAAGGGATCTAGTTAGCTATCAAAACTGTTCTGAGCTAAGGTAAAGAAACAAATCACTACATGGTTTGCAGAGGACTGGCCTTATAGAAGACATTTCTCTGTCTTTTGACATTTATAAAGGTCAAAAGTTTGCAATCCTACAATTATTTTGCATTTGAAATGATAGATCTAAAGGTAAATCCAAATTCACCATAACAATAGCCGACATTTAGACCTGAGAGATGGGTTAAATGTATTTCTGCAATTATCCAAGTTTTACCAGCTTTCTTGCAACCCCATTAAGTCTTGTTAACTTTGACAAAAGACAAGTTTTTCGTGACTACTTAATGACTGAAAATCAAGAAATAAGTGATTCTATGAACATGAATTCTGTGATTGTTTCTCTTTAATCTGCTTTATATCAAACAGTCAGACTAAGTAATTTTAGCAAATGGAGAAGATTGTCTATCACTGGCCAGAAACATATAATCATTCAAAGTAGGGGAGGAAGAACTAGAGAACATAACTGACACTTTGAGAAGCTTGAAGAATAAGCTACATATATAACCAAACCCCTTAAATACCTGGCATCCTTCTCTATGCCAAGGTTTGATGGTTGCTGAGGAAATCTATCCTCTAGGCCATCGTAGTCTGTTGAAATCCTGAAATCAGAGCAGATGTGATCCCCAGAATAAAACCCTCACAATATTAGGCCTTATTCCCCCTTGACCTTTTACATGAGCATTCTTTGAAAGAAGGGGTAAGAACAAAAGAGAGGGAGAAACTGTTGCATTCATATAAAACCATAGGCATGTGGATGCTATGGATTCTTCTCTTTTTAGTTGGTGCTTTGATCATTGTGATAAAAACACCACTAACAAGTAAGTTGGGGGAGGAAAGGGTTTATTTTGCTTAAGCCTCCACATCATCATTCACCACTAAGGAAGTAAGGGCAGGACATAAACAGGGCAGGAACCTGGAGCCAAGAGCTAGTATGGAAGTGAAGGAGAGATACTGCTTATGACTTGTTCCTCAGGCATTGCTCAACTTGCTTTCCATTTGTTTGTTTATTTGTTTGTTTCACATCTCAGCTTCAGGTCCCCTCCCTCCTCTACTCCCAGTCCTTCCTCCCCACCTTCCCTCCATCCCAATCCTCCCTGAGCCACTACTCCTCTGTTTCTGTTCAGGAAAGGGCAGGCCTTCTTCAATACATATCAACAAAACATGGCATATCAAGTTGCAGCAAGGCTAAGCACCTCTCCATCTAAACTACGTGATCAAGTCTAAGAGGCTATTTTCTGGGATCACATGCCTTTAATCCCAGGACTGGAGAGGTATATAAGGAAGAAGCAGTGTCAGTTTTAGAGAATTAGTCTCCAGCCACATTGAAGAGAGCGTAGCAATCTGGATTGCAGTCTGAAGCTTGGTACAGAACAGTGAAGTCAGAATTGCACTCTGAAGATTCATGGACCCAGGATGGCCCATTTTGGCCTCAGGTAGAGCTAAGAGCTAGTGGCTGGCTGTTTTGCTTCTCTGATCTTCAGCTTGAACCCAAATATCGGCCTGTGGGTTTTTATTATTCATGGTACACATGTTAGCTGATTCTTTGGGTTTTCTTATGGTGTCCTTGACCCCTCTGGCTGCAACCTCCCCATCCCCGGGCTTCCTTTGCAGGATTTCCTGAGCTATACCTAATGTTTGGCTGTGGGTCAGTATCTCGTTCCATAAGCTGCTGGATGAAGCCTTTTTAATCAGTCAGGCAACAATCTATGAGTATAGCAGAACATCATTAGGCATCATTACTTTGATTTTTTTCCTTCAGACAAGATGGCTCTATCCTAGGTCGCTAGATCATCCAATGTGTGGGTCCTGGGGCTTCAGGCAATGTCAGGGGTATTTTTACTTTCCTGGCATGGGTTTTATGCTAGACTGGTTATTGATTAGCCACTGCCTCAATCTTTAGGCCAGGCTTCCCCAGCACATATCAAAGGCAGGACAAACTGAGGATGAACGGTTATGAAAACGGGTTGGTATCCCAATCCCTCCACTTGAACTAAAACCACTAGCACAGAGGTAATTCCCACCTAAAATTAGTTGTGTCCTATCTGCTAAATCACCAGTGGAGAAAACGGCCTACTGCCTGATGTTTCCGAAGCAATTTCTCAATTTAGGTTCCCTCCTCTCACATGACTCTAGCTTGCGTCAAGTTGGCATAAAACTATCCAGCACAATTTTCAAAATATTTTCTCATATACTTCTTCTTCAATCAATTATAAACTCATGCTTCAACATTTGTGGGATTAACAGTTCTATATACCTGTGGATAGAAAAGTCTAGAAATGATCATGTTTGCTTGAAAATTGAACAAAAGTTTCTTTAACTTTTGTGTATCATCATGTACTTAAAATCATCACTAGGTTTCTTAAAACACACAATTAGGTGAATAATTGTTATTTTATTATTAGAGAAAAATGACAGGAAAATGTAAATTTGTGATTAGTACAGCACAATATATTTCTATATACTGATCAGTAGTAGCCTGAATCTATGAATGCTAGAATCAGATTTGAGGAGTTGCTTGTATTTAGGGAAACAAAGTCCATAAGTCTTAACTGAATTTAAATAACACTTACAGAAGCTGTAGGTACACACCTCCAAGATATAGAGCTGTGACCTTTCATTTTATTGATAATTCCCCAAATGTTAAGAGAGAATACTGATTGAGCAATAAAAGTATCAATTTAATAAAAAACGCATTTGAAAGGCCACACTAAAAACAAAAGCAATGAGACTTTGAGACAATAGTAGGCAAAAGGGAAACTGAAGAAAATTTGGTTTAAATTTAATCAGAAATATCAGTTGAATATAAAGGTCACTGTTTGACTTGGAATTTCATTTCTAATTTGTTCTTTAGTTCTAAAACAATGTAACTAGGAGCTCTGTGGGATGTCTTGGCTTTAAATGTCAGCTATATGCATAAACGATATATATATATTCATCTATAACTCTGAATTGCTAGTTAAGTATGTGGAAGACAGTTCATTCTTATAATGAGACCATCTAGCTATGTAATTCTTGGTGAGTAAATCAAAACCTCTAGCTCCTTGAATTTTCAATTCTACTGTATGTAGTGAACTGTATATTTCATATATTACAATGATTAAAATTATTCACAAAGAGCATATCACTGTTCTTACTATGCACATTGCAAGCATATACAATAAAATGCTTTAGGGTATTTAATTTAGGTAGACAGATTTCCAGTAAGTCAAATACATCATTAAACTAGAAAGAGTAAATCTTGGTTTTATACTTGCTAGAAGGAAAGACTTATCATGCGAAGAATATAATGGACACAACTATACAGAAGCAAAATAGGGCTGGAGAGATGGCTCAGCCATTAAAGGCTAGGCTCACAACCAAAAATATAAGAGAAGCGATATAAATTCTATACGGCTTTAATAAATTATAAAATACTAATATGAATATATAGAAAATTTTTTACTCTTATTGCTGAGTTCAGAAAAATAACAATTGGAACTTCATGTTAGATTGAATACAGCCAGTAAATAATTATTGTCTAAATTTGTTTCTATAAAAATTAATTCATTTGCACGCACATGTTCATATATGGATGCATCAAGCTATCTGAGAATGAATGCAAGCAGGATTTGGCGACAACAAAAGTATACAAAAGAGGCATACAGAGGTAACTAACATATCACAATAAGGAAATTAGTAAGATTAAATGAGGAAGTATTAAAACTTTTTTCAATTTAAATATACGTCAATCATATTCTTTCCCTCTTCGAAGTCCTTCTAGATTCTCTCCCCCATATCCATTCGACTTTAAATTCTTTCCTAAAAAATAAACAAAGCCCGAATAAATAAAGCAATATGTGGTTTTTAACAAATGTGCTTACTTTTTTTCATTGTTCCAATCTTTTATTTGTCATTTGAAATTATGAATAGTTGTTTGCTTTGCCAACACATATCCGTTACTAGATTTTCTCCTACCAGGTGAAGGGTCCTAAATATTTGTAGCAGGTACATTATATAATCACCTGTAATCTTTGACAAAAGATGTGCTTAGGTCATACCCCAGATCATTAAATGAAAATTTCTGCAAATAAGACCAGATATCTTTTATTATTTATTTAAAATAAAATTGTTTTCATTGATTATTTATTTTAATTATATTTTAAAATAAATAAGTCTTCATATTAAAAATAAAATATGATCACAGAATGCTGCCATTTTTGTATCACAGTCTTAGCATAATTTTTCAACATTGGTTTCCAAATAATCTTCAAGCAAGGTCATTCTACACTGTAACCAACTATACCAATTTTCCTAAGAAATTCACAAGAATTAATTTAATTGTGATTTTCTTTACTTATCACTTCTATAGTGTGGTAAATAATGAGTTGCAGAATGATCAGAGTCAACGTAGTCCACAACATTCTAAAAAACTTGCAATTTGTCACATCTATTTCTTCATTTTATTAAACAGATACCTAAATCACCTGTTACTGTTCCTAATGTTCTCACTTGGTAAACTCTTATGTTTAAAATCTGATGAATAGGCATTCTTGTTCTGTTCTTTTCCTACTGGTTCTGGTTAGTGCCACACTGCTCAGTGCCAGAGAAACCTTCGGAAACCCCAATAACCTCATAAGTAACAAAAACTAACTTACTAGCTAGTTTGGAACTTTTATAAAAATCATCTTGTGTTCTGGATATAAGAGGTTTTAAATCTGGTAACTACTTGGCCCTCATTGTTAACAATAAGTGTCAAGATTAAGTAATGTGTTCAAACCGGATAGATGGTTTGCTTTGGAGTACCACTTTTTTCTAAGATAAATTGATAAAATGGAATCATTGTAATTATTATATCATAAAGAATATTAAATTTCATTGTTACAGTCACAAAAATTTGAAACTGCCAAAAGACTGGAAAAGAATGGAAGGCATATTTGCAGCAGGCAATTACATAAGATGTTACAACTGTTTCTGTCTAGATATATGTACCCATTGCTCTTGAGCATATTAACATGTATTCCCAGGTTATTTTGTTATTTTGTTGAATACAGAAGACCTGATATGTTTTTAAAAGCAGAAGTCATTTTTTTCTGTACTTATATTTACTCCCTGGCACTCCTAGTATAGTTTGGGCCACAGGTAAGCACTCAATAAATGTTTGAGTGAATGAATAGCACTAATATAGGATCTTCTGGGGAAAGAGATAAAAGAATATCAAACAATGACGAGAGAGATTGTTAGGAGGAAGATAGCAATTGATTAGTAGTTGCCAGAAGCCATTCAATATTGTTCCCACATCAACAAAAGAGGACAAACACAGACAAAGATCAATTTTCCTTTTTAACCATTTATTTCTAAAGCAAACTCCCACATCCCTTTCTCCTTTTAATGTAGTAAATAGAAAAGGACACTTTTGCACAGTTCCTGGATGAGGCAAATTAGCATCATTACCTATTCAGTTACCTTCTTTGCTGCCACTCCACAAAAGTGGCATTATCATACACAATAGAAATGTGTGGAAAGACACATCAAGAAATACAATTGAGTTCAATCTATTTAAATCATATTTTACCATAAGGACCTTGTACAGCAATATATTGAACTTCCTTTCCCCATTTTCTCTCATTTACAAAGCACTGCCTATTTTTTTTAAAGAAGTAGACACTCCAGATATTCCAGAAAAATAGTTTGCCTGCTGACTTTACAGATATCACAAAACAGGAGAAATCACATTGAGCAGTGCAGAAGTTTTTGGAGCAAGCAAACAACTGAGAAAGGATGAGAAGATAAATGGAAGAATAGTGCAGAAAGATTCTCTACTTTGAAATAGATATGTATAAATAATATACAAAAGCATAAACAAATACTTATGTAATTACATACATTTATGCATACACACTTATGTAAAAAATTAAAGCAGTAGATAGTCATTAATGAACTGTAGACAAAAAGTGACATCTAACATTATTATTAGATATCTGTCATAATTTTCTCCCAGAAAATTACTCACAAAAATTATCCCAGACACTACCAACTTGACATATATCTACATGCATACCATTAAGTGAACAACAAGGGAGTCCTATGTGATGAGTGTCTCATCAGCAGACACTGAACAAAAGAGGAAAATGCTGACAACAGAACACATGGTTGCTGCTTATCTCTTTCTCAGCTAAAGCCACAAGAGAGGCTTCAAAGTAATTAGCAGGGATGTTAATGATTTAGTAAAATTAACATCTGCTATTTGTGCAATTACCTGTCTTTTAATTTTTATTATGCTTCATGACATGAAATCTTACTATTTCAGTATTTTGAAGGATATGCAAGCAGTTCTAGAACTGTGCCTTTTTATTATAAACAACTTTAGAATTCAACCCAATATGTGTGAGACTATGCATTACGCAAACATTAGCTGAAACCAGCTAGAGTAAGAAGAAAGGAAGATTTCATACTGCAACTTGCAGTACACCATCCAATGAAGCCAAGGGAAAATCTAGGCAGGAGCTTGAAGTAGAGACCCCAGAGCCTGTTTTTAGCCTCCTTTCTTATAAATGCCAGGACCACAGGCCTAGGCATGGGACTGCTCAGAATGATGAGGGACTTCCTACATCAATTAGCAAATTAAAAAAATATCTCACAAACATAGTCGCATGACAATCTAAAGGAGGAAATCCCTCATTTCCCCTCTTCCATGGTGGTCCATGACAGGCAATGTACAGATCCTAAGGGTGGTGTGGTCTTTATGGTTGCTTCTGTGCTGCATGTGTGCCTGTCTATGTGTAGGTATACAAATGTGTTCATATGATCAGATGAAGAGGTAACACATAAATATCCAGTGTCATTCCCAGGAGCCTTCCACCATGTTTCTTGAGACAGCCTCTTATGAGCCTGGAACTTGCAAATTTGGCTCAGCTGGCTGGTAACCAACAAGGTCTATCTATTTCTACATTGCTGGTACTATGGTGACACATTTGTGCTACCAACCTATCTTTTCCTACATGGTTTCTGAGGATAGATCAGTCTACATGGCAGAACAAGCTTTAATAACTGAGTTGTCTTTCATCCCCTAATTTGATATTTTTCAAAAGAAAAGCCCTGGTGCTGGAGAGGTGACTCAGAATATAAATACACTTATTGTTCATGCGGAAGGTCAGGTTTCTGATTCCCAGCACAGATAGATGATAGATTATAGCATGTGCGAAGAACATCTGTAGTCCATAAGGCTAAGATTTCTTTATTCAGATGAACACCAGCCAAACGCAAGCCAGAGCATGCCCAGAGGCAGCAAGCTAGAGAGAACACAGAGAGGAGGGCTCTCCATGTGTCCGCTGTCCCTTAAGAATTCCTCCTGTAGCTGGGAGTTGGTGGCACAGGCCTTTAATCCCAGCCCTCGGGAGGCAGAGGCAGGTAGATCTCTGTGACTTCGAGACCAGCCTGGTCTACAAGAGCTAGTTCCAGGACAGCCTCCAAAGCCACCAAGAAACCATGTCTCAGGGGAAAAAAAAAAAAAGAATTCCCCCTGCGTCATCTTCCACCTCCCCTGACCATGCCCTCATGGGCATGGCCAGGCACACCTGTAGCGACTACTAGAAGGTGGAGCTACGATGTCTCCCTACGATAGATAGATAGATAGATAGATAGATAGATAGATAATAGATAGATAGATGATAGATCAATACATAATACATACATTGATACATAGATATAGATAGATACATAGAATTAAATTTAGATAGAGCTATATGAGGGCTAGCAAAATCTTTAACTCTACTTTCAGTGTATCAAATTCTCTCTCCTGGCCTTCACAGGTGCTATAAGTATATAGAGTACAGACATAAATGCAGAAAAATTACCCATATACACAAAAATATAAAACAATAACAGTAAAAATAATAAGAGCCCTCAGTCTGAACTTTATTCTTAATTTGAACAATATACTAAATGCATGGTTGATCTTAGAATTGTAGATGTATGAGCATTTTAATATTGCTAACACGCAGCTGTGGTGATAAATTGTGTTATAGAATAACTAAGTGATTTAAGCTGCTGCAATTTGGGTTTTGTACTATTTTCTTTTGTGTTTTCATTCCTTTTGCATTTAATGCCTTGTAAAGTATTGGAGATTTCTACTTAAACATAGTCGAAAGACATCAATGAAAATTTTGAGTGTATATTTGTCTTTAATGAGCAATACATTCTTGAACAAATACGCACAAACAAACACACATAATTGTACTGACAAAACTCATAAGATCTCTAACATTTATGTCCTCTCCTTCATGGCATATACATCTATGCCAGATATCTTTTGTTTTCCCATCCATCTGTTATGGATTGTCTGATTATACAAGGAGCACAAACTTCCTGCCAATTTTTACCTGATTGTGGAAATATCCTTTTGGCAGGGATTCCTATGTTTTATTCTCAAGCAGAATCATTTTTTATTCACTTACACCACTTAACAGTGATAAAATTAAATAAATGGGTGCTAATTCTACTATTTTAATTTGTAAAATGGCTTAATACATATGCACCTTAGAATATTCAACCAAAAATAATTAGGATAATATAATAAGACGTACTTAAATAATGAATAATACACAGTTACCACAAAAGTCTACTTTATCATTCATTGTTATCCATTAATGATATTCTTCTTCCTTATTTTGAGAACATCAAAGCTATGAACAATCATGATTCACTAAGAAAACTTTACACTTAATCATTATGCCATGAGATATTTTTGATTACTTTGGCCAGTCACATAGAAATTGTTGTGGAAGTGTATGATTCCAAAATGGTATGCCAAGGTATCCTGTATCCTAACAAGGATCATAAATCATGATATTTTAAATATCACACATATGTTTCTTTAGTGATATCATTTCTTTTCATATCTTGGAGTTTATCAGTGGTTACCCTAAGAGACAGAGAAAATCATGACTATGAAATAGGAAGGAAAGGTCTAATTCATCAATATGAATCTAGGTTCTGGGGAGTTGCGCATTATACTGGACAAATTGCCCATGAGCAAATGCATATATTCCACAAGTCAATAATTTTAGTTGTTTAATAAATACACATATATAGATTTTATTTTAATTAACAAATATTAATTTCAAATTGTTAAAAATGTTAATATGTAAATAATAAACATACTTCAAGTTAATATCCTAAGATAGGCTTTAGGATTTTTGTGAGTTTCTTTTGTATTTATTTTTACTTAGGACTTAGAAAGAAAAAAAACACTGAATCATGGCAAAGAAAAATTGGAGTTACTACTTGAATTATTTTTTAAACATCATGCTTATTAGTATCATATATAAATTAAATAAGATGCAATCATTCCTGGTGACTCTTCCATAACCTATATATGAGAATAGATACTAAAATAACCCAGTGACTGGACATTATAGAGAAAAGAAAATGTCTTCTTCCAGAAGTCATTTTTTACTGCAAAGTATTCCACTAAAATGATGTTTTCCTGAAGTACCTTTTTGCCAATCATCGTTTCTTAAATCTTCATTTTTATTTTGACTCACACAGATTAAAAAAAAAACCTACAAGTGATACTGAATTACAAAAATGAAAATGTGCGTGTTTTTCCTAAATCTATGCTAATGTTATATGAGGGAAAACATCACCATTTGTCTAGTATCTACTAAATATAAACTGGAAAGTACTAGAAATTAATATTTTTTTCTGAATACAATCATAACAAAATTGTTAGTAAGCTACAAGATGATAGAACAATTCAGAAAAGCAGTATAATCAATGACTCAGTTTTGCACATGAGACAAGAAGACTATTCTTTACCTACTTTATTTAATCCTGTAGTTGAGATTAATGCAAATCTGCATTTCACCGTCTGCTAGTTGGCCATTTCTGAACCACCTCACAAACTCCAGCATAAAATTCCCCCAGAAACAATCCATTCAGGATGATTGCAGAGTAAAACTTCATATAACAGACAACTCTATTAAGAAACATTCCATAAAGTTGCCAGGGCTTAATAATGATACAAGCCTCTTCTACACTGATATTTTAATATTAGTTAATTGGCTGTTTATCAACCTTTATTCTCAGTAATGCCCCTGTTCAGGTCTTCAAGAAACACAAATTCACACCTTTAATCACTCTATAAATAGAAAGTGCAAAATACTGTCAGCAGAAAACATAAATCTACTTGGGTCCTAAGCTTCAAAGTGTAAGAACTTACTGACAGATTACTCATAAACATACATACTTGAAAATATAAGGTCAGCTACAGGATTATATTAGATATAAAATATTTTTCTAAGGTGTAGATCAACATCATTTGTCTGCTTATTATTTTACCTTAAGCATTCTACTGAGTTGGCAAAATTTTTGAATCTAAATTCTCTTGGTGATTATCAAATGTATCGTGTTCATTAGAAAAGATTATCACTAAATATTTTTTAAAGTAGAAAAACCATTGTAAATTGGGACTTCATAATAATGTATGATGATGTTTTCAAAGATGATTTCTGGCTTGCATCTATAGATCTATTTTAATGGCTTCTCAGGTTTAATGATTTACTGTCATTGAGACAAATTTAAAAATAATCCTGTAAAATGATAATTAGTTACCACTTCTTAATCTAGTTAGCTTTTAATGATAGTACTTTATGAAGCTGTATACTTCTGTTTCTGTTGCTCTATTTCAAGACAACCTGCTTCAATACCAAAAGAACAAAAATGATTACTGTGATTAGAAAAGATACATAAAGTGTCTAAGTAAATGAACCGTTCTCATGAAAACTATTAAATTGATAAATTAGATAAAAATGTCACTGACATTAAACTCTTTTTAATAAATGTCAAATAAATACTTCAGCTGTGCTCTGCAGTCTCATGATGTTTACTGTATCTCAGTGAAAGCATTACCAATTGTTTTTGCATTTTATGTACTCTACCTACTTAAAAGGTTTACATTCCTTTCATGATTGTCATTTTCAGCTGATGAAACCAAATTCTGAACACTATTGAACTCAGATAAAAACAATTTTGAAAACAAGTGGAATTTTACCTCTAATTGTGTAATGGAATTTATATATTTATAGTCTACTACAGAATTCTTCACACACATACACACACACACACACACACAGAGAGAGAGAGAGAGAGAGAGAGAGAGACAGAGAGAGACAGAGAGAGACAGAGAGACAGAGAGAGACAGAGAGAGAGAGACAGAGAGAGACAGAGAGAGACAGAGAGAGAGACACAGAGAGAGCATTTTTAGTGAACAGGAAAGAGGATATGGAAGTTCTAGCGCATATTAAAACATAGCAAATAAAAGTAATTCTGCAAATTAGGGGCTGCAGCTTAAATATGTAGTGTATGGACAAGTTCATATATTGTAGCAAGTGCTGTTTTGGAAAGTTGCAGGGTAACTGAGATAAATTATATAAATAGGCATAAGGAATCCCTGTGCAACTTTTGAAGTTCTATCAATATGACTTGAATATGTATAGTGAATCTAAGATTATACATTAAAACATACTAAAGGAAGAAAGACAAAAAGAAAAAATCAATAAAATGTACAAGGGTATTTTAAACCGCTAATACATTTGCACTTTGATTATAGCACGGGAGAAATTTCAGACACAAATGAGTAACAAAAGACTAAAACTGAGAAGAAAGTATCTTTAAGACTGACAAGCAATTTTTTTATTTTTTTTCATTTCTTTTATGTATCATCCACAATTCCCCTCCCTCCTCCTCTCCAGTTTCCTCCCTCTTCTTCCTTGTGTTTCCCCCCATTCAGTCCTCATTGTCTCCATTTAGAAAGGAGTAGGCCTCCCACGGGAGTCAACATAGTATGGCACATCAAGTTGAGGCAGGACCAAACTCCTCCCCCTGCATCAAGGTGGAAGAGGCAACTAAGCATGGGGAGTGGGTTCTGAAAAGCCAGCTTAAGCAAGAGCCAGGGACAGGTCCTGATCCCACTGCTAGGAGCCCCACGTACAGACCAAGCTACCCAACTGTCACTCATGTATAGAGAGCCTACATTGGTTCCATGCAGGCTCCCTAGCTATTCCTCTAGATTTGGTGACGCTTTCCCAAGCTCAGGTCATCCATCTCTGTTGGTTCCTCTGTCAGGGCCTTGACCCCAACTGGCTCCTGAAATCCTTCCTATCTCTCTTCAACAGGACTCCCCTGAGTTGGGCCCAGGGCTGGGCTGTGGATCTCTGCATTTTCTTCCATCAATTACTGGATGAATGCCATCTGATGACAATTAGGATAATAACCAATCTGACTACATGCGATGGCCAGTTCAGGAATACTCTCCATTATTGCAAGGATTCTTAGTTGGGGTCATTCTTGTGGACTCCTGGGAGATTCCCTGGCACCTGGTTTCTCACTTACCACAAAATGCCCTGTATCAAGATATATCTTTCTCCCCATTTCTCCCACTGCTACCTGTCCAATCTGATTGCCCATGTCCCCATACCTCCATCCTCCCCGAACACCCCCACCCCTGGTTTATACAGGATACCCCTTCCCAGGGAAATCCATGTGTCTCTCTTTGGGCCTCCCTTGTCACCGAACTTCTCTGGGGCTGTGGATTGAATTCTGGCTATCATTTGCTTTATTACTAATATCCAGTTATGAGTGAGTATATAACATATTTGCTTGCTGCATCAATGTTATGTCACTCAGGATGATTTTTTCTATTTCCATGAATTTGCCTACAAATTTTGTGATATATGTCATTGATTTTTTTATGCTGAGTAATACTCCATTATGTAGATGAATCACATTTTCTTTATCCCTTCTTCATTTGAGGGGCAAGTAGGTTGTTTTCAGGTTTTGGCTATTACAAATGATGTTGCTATGAACATAGTTGAGCGAGTATCTTATATAGAGAACCCTTGGAATATAAGCCCAAGATTGGTAAAGCTGTGTCTTTAGGTAGACTGATTCCCAATTTTCTGAGAAACCACCATACTGATTTTCAAAGTGGCTGTATGTATTTGCACTCACACCAGAAATGTAGAAGTGTTCCCCTTACTCCACACCTACACCAACATAGGCTGTCATCAGTATTTGTGATCTTAGCCATTCTGACAGTTGTAAGATTTTCAGAGTCATTTTGATTTACATTTCCCTGATGGTTAAGCATGTTGAATAATTCTTTACATGTATCTCAACCATTTGAAATTATTTTGTTGAAAATTCTGTTTGCATCTGTACCTCATTTTCAATTGGATTATATGGTTTATTGATGTCTAGTTTCTTGAAATCTTTATATATTTTAGAAATCATCCCTCTGTCAGATGTGGGTTTGTAGGCTGCAGTTTTGTCCTATTGAAGGTGGTCATTTGCCTTACAGAAGCTTTTCAGCTTCAGAGGATCCCATTACTGATTTTTGCTCTCATATTCAGGATGTTGTCTCCTATGCCAATGCAATAAAGGCTACTTCCCACTTTCTGTTCTATCATCTTTAATGTAACAAGATTTATGTAGAGATTTTTGATCCATTTGGACTTGAGTTTTGTAGAAGGCAATAGATTTGGATATATTTGCATTGTACTACATGTCAACATCCAGTTTATAGATTTCTTCCATTTTTTTTGTTTTTCTTTTTCTAAATTTCTTTAAGAGAATTTTTCACTTCCTTTTTAAGGCCCTCTATCATCTACATAAAGTTATTTTTAAGATCATTTTCTTATGCTTCAGCCATGTTGGAATGTTCAGGTCTTACTTTTGTAGGATCACTGGGCCCTGGTGGTACCATATTGCCCCTTTCTGTTGTTGAAAGTATTCTTACATGGGCATATACTCATTTGTTCTTCCAACTGGTGTGGTTTTTACCTGTGCCTATTATAGTCTGTTGAGAGTTTGCAGGGGAATGTTGGCCAAGGAGATGATGAATTAAACATATATATTAAAATAGAGAGCAAATGAGTAGATGTCCTGAAAAAGTCTTGAATTTTTTTCATGGTATAGTTTTAGTGGGTGGACTAAATACATCAGTTGTTTTAAATTAATCAGGGTCACATAATGTATAAAAAGGAAAAAAAATAGGTTGAAAGGTCTAATTTTAGATAAAGAATATTTCTAAATATTAAACATTATTCAAAGCATATAAAAGTTGAACTTTAAATCAATTACTGGATAGTAAATTCTAAAAAGATTTCTCAACATTTAAAGATAAAGTAAAACAAGAGAAGAAAAGACTTACTATTTGCTGTATTTATTAAGTACGACATATAAACAAAATGACTTTACATTTCAATAATGTTGTAGGAACTACTTACAAAGTCTTTTATTATGCTGCTAGTCCTGAAGTAATTAATTTTCAATTATGCATTCAGATATGACTGTACTACTTCACTCCAGAATCATGCTTCATTTTCCAAGAAACTGAACAAATGGTCCTCTTATGCTAAACAGATTGAAAATACTACCATTTTTGCTTGAAAATGTTAATTAGGAAATGCAGAGAATATACAATGGCAATAAAAAATAGATTTCATATTATTGCACTTATTTCCACATGTATCATCAAATTTCTAGTCAGGGCATTCCAAATGAATACTGTATAGCACTAAACAATCAATCGTCTGTCATCACTAAAGATTGGCTTTTACAATAGACTCAGACTTAACTCCGCTTTGATCCAAAGCAAAAGCAATGAACTTAGCAAGATGTAACTGTGGATTGCATATCTGGAGTAGCTTCATTACTGAAAAATAAAAAAAAAAACTCCAATTAAAAATTATTTCACATGAATTATTCAATTAATTAAACTCTACTTCACATGAAAGTATCTACCCTTGAAGTATTTAGACTAATGAAGTAATATAAAATTAATGCAAAAATTAATATATAAGCATAAATTATCACCTTTGTTATATATTTCAAACATGTCTACAATTTTTCTTTCCATTAAGTGGAGAAGCCTAATATTTCCTCCTCTTGAATGTGGATCAGATTAAGTAATTGTTTTGAAAAGGTGATGTCATACAAAGAGACAGAGCTCTGTCTATCCCTCACTTGCGGAACTCATGAACAGTGCTGGAATAAAGCCAAGCAACAATACTCAATGGGCAAGTGTGCTTGTCTGGTCATCACCCCAACCAACCTGTAGATCAATTACCAGCCATTCAATGAAGATTTTGAAATGATTCAGACATCCTGGCTTTGCGATGACTAGGATAGCAGTAAGCTGGCCACACAGGGCTTTTACCAGCCTTTAAAGTCATCAGAAAATTGACATTAATATTTTCAATTTTAAAGAAGTTCTAAAGCAATTTTACTTGATAACTAATGACTAGAAAATGTCATAAAGGACAAATGGAAAATGACTGCAAAATCATTAGGGATCTGCAAAGAATATTCCCTGACATATGGGAAGATATTTGATTTTAATGTTATGGGTTAATTCATTAAATTATTAAAATAATTATAATAGTCTATATACATTTAAATTATGCGATTTCATGAAGATACTGCCTAATAGAATCAATAATAAAAACAGCAAGTAAATTTCTCCCACTCTCAGCATTCCTTAGTCCCCTATAATTCATATATGTATGTAACAACAGCTAATGAAAGAAACACTGTCCAACGGTTTTAAAAAGATCAAAGAGGACTATCAGGGAAAGTTTGGAAAGAAGAAGAAAGTGATAGGAGATATTATGTGGATTATATATCCACAAATGATAAAATAAATAAATGTTTAAAAACCCACGAAGGCAAAGATCATCAACAAGTGGCTGCAGAGATGCTTCTGCAATTAAGAGGACTTGTGGTTCATACTATGGGTGCATGTTTGGTTTCCAGCATGTACATCATTGATCACAATTTTCTGTAACTCTAGTTCCAGAGGATCTGGTGTCCTCTTCTTACCTACATAGCAACTCCATGGATATGAAACTCATCCATATATGCAAGCAGAAACACGCACTCAGGCATGGTTCATTACATTTTCATGTATTATCACTGGTTTACTTTATTTTTATAATCTCTGGGGTATTGATTTTAATGTATATTCAATCATCAGGTTTTGCTCTAAGGTTTAATGGATATTTGAAATATGTACATATGTTTATCATGATGAGTAAATATGAAAATAAAACTATGTTACATCCTTACTATGGAATTTACAATAGATTTATGTAAGTTTGTGTTCGATGTTTCACAAAATTCTTAGAGTGACTGAATGAGGTAATTCAGGTGTTTAATCCCAGCAATTGAATGGCCAAAAAGAATTGCTGTAATTCAAGGCAGAACTGGGTTTCACAGTAAATTCTAGGCCTACTGTATAAATTGAGGTCCTGTCTCAAATACCGCAATCTTGACAGAAAAGAATTTACTGAACTGTCTTCAAAAGTGATCCCAGCATCGTACATATCACACAGTCTAAAGCCCTGTTGTTCTAACTTCCCCTTCCCACTCAGAATACATAGGTTTGGAATTCAAGTGATTTTAATAAAGATGCTGCAACATCTCATTGTTACAATTTTTAAGTTTTCATAATGACAAATTTTTATTTAAATTAAAAACAATCTTATTTTACATACCAGTTCCAGTTTCCTCTACCTGTCCTCGTCATCCCATGTTCACCACCTACTCCCCCATCCTACTCCTCATCCCCTTCACAGGGAGGGTGAGGCCTCCCATTGGGTATCATCAAAGTCTGTCACATCATTTGGGGCAGGTTCTAGGCCCTCCCCCATGTATCTAGGCTGAGTGAGTATCTCTCCATAGGGAATGGATTCCCAAGTCCATGTACTAGGGATAAATAGTGGTTCCAATGCCAGAGATTCCATAGACTACCCTGGCCTCCCAACTGACAAATGACTTTAAAGTTTTTTGTTTGTTTGTTTCAGTTCCATGTCCTCTATCTCCATGCTTTGTCTTTTCTACTTTTTGCATAAGTATTTCTCCATTTGACCTGTTATTCTCAAATATGCACTGAGTTAATGATTATGTAAACATGTTAGACACTAGTGCTTATCATCTGATATTTAATTTTCCTTTTCCTTGTAAGCAATGTACTTTAAATTTATTTCGCTTAATTTGATTGATACAAGTATATTCATTTTTCACAAATGTGAAGACTAGATGCTTAATATTACATGTTTGGTTATCATTTATCTAACATTATATATTGTAAAGCTTGTCTTTTCTTCATTTTATTGGCATTCTTCTTAAAACTCTCATTGGCTACATATGTGTCAGATTATTCAGTTATATTGTTCTTTTATATTTGCTTTATTTTTTTAGTTTTGATTTAAAATAGTTTTCTCATGCACTATTTTCTGGTCATGATCCCCCCATCTCCTCATAGACCCCCCATACTGTTCTCTTGTTTAAATGTCTGTCTTAGCAGGTATTACATTGTCCTGACTATTTTTGTATCAAATATTTCTACTTTAATATTTGATAACTTATTAGATATGATTCTGGATAAATATGTCTTATTTCAAGTACATGCTTATTTCATCAGCATCAATATTAATCACATTAAGCCAGTTCATTTTCAGAATATCTAGTAATATATTGACTTCCCATATGATTGATTGTTTTTGAATACTTTTCTAATCAAACTCATTTAAAAATATATATTATTTACATCCTTATTTTTGTTCATGTTCTCTTTATCTTGCTTCATTGCTCTGCATATTTAAACACTATAGTAAACAAGAATAATAAGTCACAACTTTTTTTCATTTTTGATTTTTACAGGAAATACCTTCAGATTTTTATACTTTTTATTACATTGGCTACATATTTTTATGTACACATCAGTGGGAGGGAATGATCCTACAGGACTAGTTTTTTTGTCATAAAAGAATTAGTATTTTTATCATACAACATATAAGGTTCTGTCAAAGAATTTTTCTGAATTTATGTAAATACTCATGACCTTTATTGTTATTTCAATTAATGAATGGGTTGAATAATATTTGCTGATTTATGTTGAAACACCCTTACATTCTTTGTAAGAAACCAACATGATAATGGGGTGTGATCTTTACATTTGTTAAAATTGCTTGGCAGAATTTAACTGCAAATTTAGCCATTATGTTTATAAGGGAATTGGTATATAGTTTTCCTTTTTGCTTATCATTTTCTAGATTTTGTCAAGCTTTGATACCAGGATAATAAACCTTCATGGGATGAGATTGGAAATGTACCTTTGCCTCCTTTTAAAAATAATAAGCAGAGGAGCATTGCTTTTCATTTCAGGTCTCGTAGAAGTCACCAAAGATTCTATTTGAACCTAAACTTTCTTTAGTAGAAGAAGCTTTACTAGGACTCTCTCCTGTTATTTACAAGTTGCTATATTTCTCATACCATGTTGTCTAGTCATGTGTCTAAAACATATTCATTTCTTCTCCATTTGCAAATGTCAGGCAATTGCAGTTTTCAGTATGCTACAATGATTCTCTATGACTTTCAGTGGTATAATTACTGAAACTGATAGTTCTTGTCTTTTCACCATTTAAGATGACATCTTCATTTATTTTCTGTTGGATAGTTTGGCTAAAGGATTGTTAATCATGCCTGTCTGGTTATTGATTCTTTAATAAAAACTAGATTCCTCTCTCATACAATATATCCTGACCACATTTTTCCCTCCCTCCACTCTTCCCAGCACCTCTCCCCTCCCAGACACATTCTTCCTCTGTTACCCTTCAGAATAGAGCAGGCCTCCACAAGAGACAACAACCAAACAGGACAAAACAAAATATATTAGGACAAAGCAAAAGCCCTCATCTCAGGCAGGGCAAGGCAACCCAATAGGAGAAAAAGAGTCTCAAGATCAGGCAAAAGAGTCAGAGACACCACCCACTACCACTGTAGAGAGTTCCATTAAAAACAAGTTAACAGAGTGGGCAACCAATGTCTGATTTAACTTGAGGCCGACATAAGCAGTGGAAGCCCATGTCTGGAAACTACTTAGCCAAGAGCCCTAGTGTAAAACAAAACAAATATGACTGACAAATAAAAATCAAAGAAATTATTCTTAATATTATTAATGAAATTCTGCTATACTCATAGATTGGAACCTTGTACACTCTTGTTCAGATATTCTTTCATAGGAACAGATGGAAACACATACAGAGACCCAGACATTATGCAGAGAGTCTAAATTAGAGCTTTTTATCAGGTCCCCCTGCTCGGAGAACATGTAAACCTGCATAACATGGGGAGGAAAGATTGTAGACATTAGAGGGGATGGAGGACACCTAGAGAGCTCTACCCACATGAATCAAATAACCAGGGCTCATATGGGCTCATAGAGACTGAAGAGGTAGGCCTGGGCCTGGCACTTGCTGTTTCATATTATTACCATTGTATTAACTTCAGTTCTGATAGCTATTTCTGTCTTTCTAATTAGCTTGGCTTGACTTGTTCTTTCTTCACTAAGAGCTTGGGGTACATCATTAGGTTGTTGAAGGTCACTTTGGTTTTCAATTGTGAACAACCAGCTGTGAATCCCCCATTATGAATACCTTGCCTTACCCCACACATACTAAACAGCTTTAAAACAATTTTGACACAAGGATTTTAATTGTTTAATTAAAATTTAATTTAGTGGGTGTGGTAGCCAGTTTTAACTTTCAACTCGTTATGACCTAGAAGCACTGGAGAAGAAAGCCTAATTGGGGAGTTATTTCAGGTAGGCCTGTGGGCATACCTATGTGGAGACAAATTAAGTATTAGTTGATGTGGGAAGCCCCACTGAGGAAGAATATCCCTCTTCCCTGCCACATTGTCTACTTCTTTATGCTAGAGTTCAGTTTACTTTATTTATTTATTTATTTATTTATTTATTTATTTATTTATTTCCAATCAAAAAGTTTCAGTATTACTGCACTTAGTTTATCTCTGCTCTTCGTGCTGCACTCTCATGGCTTTCCATGTCACTTATTCTTGTGACGGCACATCTACTCTTTTGTTTTAAAATCATGAACAGGAAAGGAAGTGTTATGTGGCTTGGTGTTATGTGTCACAGTGGCTTCTGGACTGCATCATTTCACATGGTGAGTATGGTGTTATCACCCTTGACCTCCTGACTGCATTATATCCCAGATCCTTTTTTCTTTAACCTCTTTCCTTCTTTTTCTTTCTCCTCATTTTCTGTCCTCACTACAGCTCCTTCTCCTCCTCAAATTAGTGGCCTCATATTCTTTAATTATTATTGCTTCAATAATAGACACCTGTATTTAGATTTACTGAACCCCTTTACTTTTGCTTGTATGTATATGCACTTTGGCTGACCAGTTAGGACTGGATAACATATGATCTTTGAAATAAAAACTATTCGTCTCTCAGTAACCTATATTGCTCATAACTTCTCATCCAGATTATTTTTTATAAGCTATATTGCTCATTAGCTGTTCTACTTATGCTTACATTTTCTATTTCTTTAGCTCATGTTGCAGTGGATTTATGGATCAGTGAGTAATAGTTCTCAACTAAGTTGAAATGTTCAATCCCTTCTTTTCTCTAATTACACTTTTGTGTCTCCTTACTATTCTATTTCCTCTCCATTGAGGACTCATTTACACCTTATTAGGCTGCTTAAAGTGGTCTAATAATCACTGACATTCTGTGGATTTTTGCACATCTTTGTTTTTAACCTTTCGGTGCTTGACAGTGAGTAGTTTCTTTCCAATTCCACCACCTAATTTTCAGTAAATCCTATAGAGCTTGCTTTTTTGCCAGATCTTTTATTATTTCCAGAAATATGATTTCTATATTTTCTACCGTTCTGCCTCCTCACTCTTTCCCTATGATCTTAAGCATATGTGAATAATAGTTTCAATATCAATGTTAACTGATTTCTCTTTAATTCTGTGATTGCTTCTATTTTTACCTAGCTGTGATTATCTGACATTTTCTCTCTTACAATTTATAATTTTCCAGTCTTTTAAGGACTTGAGAATTTTTGCTATTGTAATTCTATTTTTTCATGTCTATATATTCTAGTGTGATTTTTTAAATCATTTACTCTTTTTTTTCTAATGAAGAATTAAATTATATATAAAAAACTGAATGACTTCAAGACATCTTTTTAAATTTTGTAGATAAAGCTGAAGTCTGTTTTAAAGAAAAGTTGGATCATGGGCCACTCATCTTATGTTCCTTGACATACACAATGTCTGTGTCAGTTTTTATTCTATGGTTCACAATTGGGTAAATTCAGTGGAGACTACACACACACACACACACACACACACACACACACACACACACACACACACACACGTGTACATGCTCATAGGATTATCTGTCTCTTTATATGTCTCTTTATAGAAATCCATTTCCCTGTAGCTGTTTTCATGTGATTTTTCTCTTTAGATGCTGGGCCATTATTATCTTTGGTATTGATAACCCTACACAAAAAAGTTTTTCTTTTCTTTCTCATTGTAGGATTTTCTAATTTTAGACTTCATAAATATCTTCACATGCTTATACTATCTGTTCTCAACTGAAGACTGGAAGAAGTCTTCTTATAATACACAAAATCTCCACCTGTCTAGGAAGCTCTCTCCATACTGTCGTTAAGTCCCTTTAATCCTAACTATCCTGATCTCCCAAACTCCTTCTTAGGACCACCACTCGGGTTTACTAAGCTCTGCCTGTCTTTTAGTTCCTTGCTCTAAAGGCTGAAAACTTCCTTCGGTAAGCTGTGTATAGTGAGTTAGGACTGATCATATTTGATTCCTCACTTCATTCACTTCAGCAGTCATGATCTTTTACTACCTGTGGACCAGTATTAAAATAAAGCCAAAAAATAATGGAATACATTAGCTGTCTGTGATTAGAAGGGAAAAGTCCATGTGATAGGAATCTAAGTAGGCACAGAATATTAGGTGGGCTGTCTAAGAATGTCCTTTCTGGGAATTATTGATCTAAATAAGATGGACACAATACAAGTACACTGTAGGTTTGAACTAATGAAAATACATTTCAGGCAGAAAGGAAATCATTTGTGAAAGTCTTATGAATGGCACGACATGCATGCAGAGGAACAGAGGATCTGACAAAGTATAACTCATTGTCACATCTCAGTGCAGTAAGGAGGTGTGCACTGGAGACAAGTACTTTACTGTGTGTGTAAAGAGCAAGAGGAGGAACATTTGTACATGCTTATATCCATCAACTTACTCAGACTGGACATCAGAGGTCATATTTGACCAAATGGTTTTCAGCATTTATGCAGCCTTGGCAACATGAGTTTCTTCAGATTAATGTGAAGAAAAAAATCTAATATAGAATATTGAAAAAATAATAATGTAGGTTTCTTTTATGTCCTGAACAAGACAATCCTTCTTCCCTTCAGCTTTGTATTGTTTGATCTTTCTAGCATGTCACTCTAATCATATTGCTAAGTTTCATTACCTAAAAACTTTATTTGCATGACTTTCCTTCACATACCACAGTCTCAATTCCAGTTGCCTTCAATGATATCATTCATATTTGCTTTGTATAATAGCAATTACCACAATTTTTATTTGATATTTCATGAAATGAAAAGTTTTAATTTATTATCTGTTGTTTCTGCTACATTCCTAATAGAAAGTAAATTTTGCAAGTCAAGGACTACATTAGCATTTCCATAGTGTATCATGGCATCTATAACAGTGTACAAGATTAAAAGTCATCACCAAGCATTTGTTAAAGGAATAAATTTATTATTTAAATGAGAAGTATCAGGATCAATACCGATATCAATGTCGATGACAATAACACCAGTTCACTGTTTAGAGGGAAAATTTAGTCCTGTATTTATTGCCACAATTTTGTATGTTTAATGATATTAATTAAATTATTGTTTAGGAAAGGAATTGAGAAAGTTAAATAAAGGAAACAGAACTAGGAGATATAGGGCAGACAGATGACAGAAAGAGAGACAAAGATAGGAGGAAAGAAGAATGGAAAGTAGGGAAAGAAATGATTCCTAGTGAAATATATGATCATCACCACTTCACAAGTAAAAGAAATTCACCCCTGAAACACTGCAGTTGGTGACAACAAATTTGATAAAAAAAATTTTCCCTCTGACTAGAGTTTTTAGTTGAAATTTTGGATTATGTAGTGATTAATCTTTGAGAAACACTAAGAGTGAAATCTCTCTTTAGCTTGAGAACAGAATACTTATTTTGCAAGCATGTTGTTTTTTAATTTTCACAAAACAGTAATAGACTTGTATAAGTGGGCAACAGTATTCAATAGAGACTAGTACTTACAAGAATACCAACTTCACACAACTGAAAGCAAAATATAATCTGTCCCCTGTGGCACTCTGAAACAGCCATATGTCTCTTACTCTTAAGGATAATGTCTTCCATTTAGACAAGTTCAGTATTTTCATTGCAGTTTTCCATATTCCTGTAGACTAAATGCAGCGATAAAAATGATATGGAGACTTCTATGGCCTACAATACTGCAATCTAGTTAACCCCAACATACTTAAATTCAAAACCATCTAGAAACCCAAAACTTCAGTATAAGAAAGCATTACTTAAATATGTATTAGAGCTTTCAAGAAACTGAGAGAAAAGCCCTGGGGCTAAATATTGAAAAGAAGCTGGAAACAATGTTCTAATGAGATTTTTGCAGTCATGAGTTTCAATGGCTATTCTCAGGCTCCATAGAGTCTTTGATATTAACACTTAAACAGAAAAGACACAAGATAAAGAAATGACATAAAACTATGGTAGGTAAGAATATTTAAGGAGAAACATAACCAACTAAGATCATTCAAAAAGAAGTGAAACTTTTCTCAAGTAACTCTGAGTTATTTTAGGATGAAAATTGAAGCTGTGTGTCAGGAAACCTCAGTTTATGTGAACATGAGGTGTTTTTATAGTATGCTGAACACTAACGAACACAATCTTCCTGCCTCTGTTTCCATAATGTACTCTGAGCCATAATTGCAGGAGCTGTGCTGTTGATGTATTCATGGGTCCTGGGCTATCCTTGAGCTGTCATCTGCATTGTGTTAAGTTGCAGTTCACTATGATGGTCCCCATTTGATGTAAAAAGAGGCTTCTTCGATGAACTTTTTCTTTTTTTCAAACTCGTAGGTCATTGTTTTCCTGGGGTCAGGTGGTTTTGTGTGGTTTGTTTGTTGGACTTTTTGGTTTTGAATTCTCTGTCCATTCTTGATAATATTTTTCTACCAGATATATGGTTTGGCAATTTTTTTGTACTCTCTGTATTTCATCTCTACTACACTGTTTTCATTACATAAATTTTTTTACAGATGATTTGTAGTTTCATTTGTCAATTGTTGGACTTTATTCTTGAGTTAATGTTGCCCAAATTGGAAAGCTCTTTTCTATACCTATATCTTTTAGGTACTACCTCTGTTGTTTTCTCTAGCAGTTGCAGCCTTTCAGGTTCTACACCTTGGTTTTTTACTAAATCTGTTTGGAGTTCATATTTCATGCAAGGGGATAGGCATTGATCTAATTTTCATTCTTCTTCATGAGAACATCCAGTTTTTATTGTTCAATCTGCATTATATTAAGCCTTTCCTCTGGTGTGTATTTTTGTCACTTTTGTCAAATAGCATGGCTGTAGTTATATGTACTGGTGTTTAGATTATCTGTTTTGCTTTATTGACCCATGTTTCTGTCTTTATGATAATACCATAATGTTTTTTATTACTACAGTTCTCTAACATATCTTGAAATCCAGTTGGATAATCACTCCAGAATTGTTTTGGTTCATGATTGCTTCAGCTTTCTGGGGTTTATTCTGATTCCATGTAAATTTTAGGATTTTTTTGCCTATTTCTGTAAAGAATCCCATGTGGTTTTGACTGGGATTGCCTTGAAATAATTCGTGTACATTTGCTTAATATATCAACTATACCTACGCACTTGAATTTTTGCAAGATGCCACAAAGTCAGGAAAACCAATCCAATTTACTATCTGGCACCCTGCAGATAAATATGCTGCATTCAATTAGTTTAGAGTAAGTAAATTTTAGCAGCCACATTGACACATAAAAGACAGGTTTTTTTTCTTTTGCTTGTTTGATGTTTGTTTTTAAATAAGATATACTACTCACTAATTGGGATAATTGAGAAGTTTTACCATGTATAGTTCCTAGTATCCTCAAGTTGAAGATATTGTGTTAAATAATTCCAGGGAATTCTCCCAGCATGAGCATTTATTTAGTGGAGCATGTGGTTCTCCTATGAAAATAGTTACTACACCTGTGGTTCTTATAAGATTCTTATGATTGTTCCTAAAGTATTTGGATGCTTAATGATGTATACATAAATACATAATGCAAACTATTGACATTTAAATTATTCATTGAAGTTTACAGTACACAATAGATAAATGCATAACATTAAAATTTTAATATTCTATAATTAGCTCAATTTAAAATAACAAGCTAATTTTAGCAATATCTTATGCCTTCAGAGTCTCCACCACTTACTGAAATACTATTGTATGTAAAATAAACAGATTTAATGTGCCTAATGTTGAAAGCTACTTCAGATGATCACAGCAGCTCTGGATCAGCCTGTGCTACACAGATTTAGTAGCCTAAGTAGACTAAGAGGTGGTATGAATCAGTGAATTATTATTTAATGAGAAAAACTGGAGACTATGAAAAGAGAACCCTGATGTCCTTTGAATCAAAAACAATTTAACAAAATAGAAAGCAGAAGCTGCTATTATACATTCCTTCTTTCTTAAAGAACTCTGTACACTGAACCAAGAATGTTTATGACTGAAATGACAGAAGGTATAGTAAGGGGGACAATAAAAACCCAGTTAGTGCATTCCAAGTGTCTGAAGTATATTCCAAGTGTAAATATAGAAATAATTCTGTTGATAGTGATTTCTTTCTAATAAGAGAATCCAAAATAAAAGTCACAAAGGAGTTAATTGCTATGTTTTTCAAAGAGAAAACAAGGAAGTACTAGATATTATACATGTTATTTTTGACAAAAACACATTAAAATTGTTTAATCAAAATAAAAATTTAAGATATGGTTATGAGAAAAAATGTATATATGTGAACCTATGAAAGAATAAATAAAAACATAATTATAAAGTTCTCAAGATTGTATCATAGTCTACTAACTAAACATTTTCCTCCAATAGATTTAACATAACAGAAAAACAAAGAATAAAATGTTGTTTTTATTCACCAACATAACAGGGAAATACCTCAGTGTTGAAAGAATACTTGATAAAGAGGAATATATAAACATATAAAAACAATTTTGGCCAGCTCAGTTGAAGCTAGAAGAGTATACATTTATTATTGGTCAACAAGCAGAAAAAGTAGAAACTTTGTAAAGATATTAAATAGTTGGATGCCCAGGTAATAATGAGAAAAATTGCTAAACACCACTGATCTGTTGTAGTAGATGAATACATTTACATTTCTTGGACTCATTATACCTTTGGTGGCATAATACAATTTCTTTAGAAATAAACAGCTGTTGACATACACTGATTCTACTGACTGAAAAACAAAAGTCATCCATAACATGTATAAGACATTTGACAGTCTGAAAACACTTATAAAATATTTATTAAAGTTGTATGATTTTATCAATGAGACAATAAAGACTCTTTCAAGTGAAAACAATTCTCCAAATTAAGATGACTAGCTAAGTAGCTACAGAATCTATGTATAATTCCTACCATCTAACATGTCAGTTGATTTTTATACCAGCAAAAAAAAATATTTTCAAATCATCTAGAAAAATCAGATTTTCATGAATTTTCATTTTCATTGCATTACACATTGAAGAGATTACTACAATCCAAAGGAGCAATCTTCCTTCATATTTCATTTACTCTAAAGCAAGGAAGAAGAAGAACATGGGTTCTAATTAGTGATTAGACCAAATCTCATCTCTCATAAGGCTGTGTGGCTCTGTCAGCATAGTGTATTCTCAGAAAAGCATAGGAAAGGTGAGCCAGGAAATGATTTATTTAATTTTTTTACTGTTTATTCACTAAACAGAAAGGTGTTCACTAAAGGAGCCTAAGGAGTAACCTCAGACTCATTGAAGTTTTTACACTTGGCCTCGCCAGCTTATTTTTAAAATCATTTTTGGACAACTACTAAACACTGGAATGAAATTAAAGAAACTAAGGTTAGAAAGTAATCAACATCAAGTTTTCTCTTTTAATTGAAATAGGAAGTGAAGCCCTGGTTTAGCAACATTGCCTAGAGTTTCTTTTACACTCCACCCTGCCCGTCCCCCTGTCCTTGTTTGAAACTGCTCTCTCTCATTTAGCTGGTGGAAATGAGTGGTAACATGGGCATGAGCTAACAGACTGAATAGGCATGATAAAAAAGGTACCGCATCTTCATTTCTGATATCTGAATTACATTTTTATTCAAATCAGAACAAAAGTCTTTACCATTCTCAGACATAAGGTCATTGTAATCTGTCTTCCTGCATTCTTCAAGACTACATAGGTATTTTCTTCCCACTTCATTAGCTTCATAGAAAGTTTTCTTTGTTTTGTGATTATTCATTTCACCATTCAGCAATGTTTTATCTTGATAGATAGGCTCAACAAAGTGGGACTTTCCAACTTCTCTGGATTTTTCTCAGTGATTATTAAACATTTTTTTTTCTGCTAGTCAAACTGTAATTCTCCTTTCCCCACCAAGTGGCAGGGGGGGTCTTGAAGAAGAGATGCATGAAGGTCATCACTGAAGGGTCATAAACCATTGTGAATAATGTCAGAACTATAATTTAATTAGTGCCCCATCTGTCACTTTCTGTTTGATGAGCACTAAATGTCCAATTATCATTTAATATCTGCTCTAATCAGTTCTGGCAAATTTTGCAGGCACACAAGAGATGACATTAATAGCTGAAAGTGAGGCTTCTCTTCCTACATTATCAGATAAAAATCTTGAGCAGCACTGACTTACAACAGGAAAGGTAAGCATTTATTCCAATTAGTGGTAATGACATTTCCTGTCATCCCTGTTGTGGGTTATCTAAAACAAAGAATTCTCTTTGTTCTCAGGAGACATAAAGGAAGTAGACCTATTTCTGATTCTGGAGGAACTTTTGTTTCTGTTCTAAAATGTTTGAAATATCAGTATCTACTCAACTATTTTTGATACAATGACTTTTAATCAGTCTTTTGCTAGATGAAACTATTAGGTATTAGTTGACTCTTTAGGGAGAATGCAAGGTAACAAAAACACTGAATTAATTTAAACATTGTCTTCTATGAAGTAGAAACAATTCAGTAGAAGATGTGCACTTAAGAACAATAATAGTGTAGCTTTTAGTAACTTATATGACAGCCAAATGAGTTTTGTTTGTCATTAACAAATAATATGTTTTATACTTGAATTTACTTAGTCTGGCATATATGCCTTAAGATAAACAAAATTGAACTCTCATCATTCACTATGAAAAATTACTAAAACTTAAATTGCTCTTGATGCCATCTCCCAAGTGCAAGATTTGCACCTGTGGTGAATCCACAGGTTACAAAGATCTCTATAACATTATTTTTCCCTTCCTATAAAAATGCTTGTAAGGAATTGAATTTTGGATGCTGCTTGATCATAGAGATTAAGACCAAGAAACATTTAACAAGACTTTTCCTATTTTCATGGCTCAGCATTTGAGATAAACCACCTTGCCTTGCAGTCAATGCAAAGTTGAGCGATATTTCTTGAGTGGAAAATTGAATTTTACTAATAGATTTTTAATTCCTCTTAATGTGAAACTGAGACAGGTCTACCTGATTGTGCATTAGTTTCAGTACTTTTTCAGGCCATTGTATTTCTGTTTGACGACTAATTATTCTGCCCAAAACATGAGAGTAGAGAATTTTGCTCTAGAGAAGGGTGAAGGGATGCATTACCATAGCACATCCGGCTGAGTGCTTGATAGACACAGCTTGGTGTATCCTTTCACCTGTGACTTTCAAAACCATGCTGGGCTTCTGATCCAGGACTTTAATTGTCAGATTTTAAAGCATAAGTCAAGAGACCCCAAGTCACAAGGAAAGGGAATTATGGGGAAAATAAAACAGCAAAACCAAGCAGCAAATTTAAACCCCAAAGTAATCTTTCCCCACAGGAACAGTTCACTATATGAGCTATTTTCTAGGAGATGGAATATTATTGATCCAAAATGCCACCTTTACATTGCATGCCTCGAAGAGCAGCCTCAATTTCAAAGAATAGTGCAAGTTTCGATGAAAAATGTTTCTAGACTTTTAACCCTATACTATGAAATAGGTTCTGTTTGCAACCAAGGACCTTATTAAGGTAACACAGGGGTGGTTGTTTGTGTCCCTTAGCTAAGTACTCATTCTTGAAATACCTTCAAATACCCTGGGGTGTGGAGAGGACACTTTCCTAGCATCAAAAGGCTGCAGGCCCTTATTGGTGTGATGCCAGAGGAGCGCTACTCAATCACAGACAGCTGATTGAACCCAGACACACACACAAATTGAAATTCCAAATTCCTCTACTAGGTCAAGACTAGCCCTTATTCCTAGTATGTGTGGAGATTTTTCATTGTTAGGATGCTCAAATCTTCATGAATTGCATATGAGAAAGCAGATTTGCTTTTGTGCCACAGAGTTGTCACTCTGTTGTGCCTTATTCTCTGTACTTTCCAAAGACTGTGGTAGGTTGATGGGGTGGGGGAAGCTAGTAACATACTACAGTCTCTTCACTGATACCAAAAGTGATAAATCACCTCCCAAGCAAGGAGCATTCAGCCCAACTCTCTCTAGATTACTGCATACTAAGAGTAATTAAACCATATTTAAATCAGAAACCAAACAGTAGACAAAGTGTCAAGAGAGGGCATTTCTCAATTTTCTAAAGTTCTGTGAACTTTAATTAAGACCGCTGAAAATCTATACCATTCTGTAAATTCATTCTTTTTGTTTAATGACTTGGACTTTGTGTGATCATTCATTTGCAGAGTGGTATTCCTAAGGGAAATGAAGGTGTGAGCACCCATATGAAACTCTCCTTGCACACAATCTCCAGTGAGAGCTCAAGCTTTCTGCCTCTCAGAGAAAACAAACATAATGGGAAAGAAAATTGTTGATATTTTTCCAAGACAGTAAATTGCAGCTCAAGGAAAATATGGACCTTAAATATCCATGCCATTATTTTATTCTGAAATTATTTACTCTCACAAAAATATTATCAAGACAGTTCTGCAGAGAAATTAATTTAGCTAATGCTACAAATGAAGACTGTTTCATAGTAACACCATGATGGACATAATTATAATTCTCCCACTGTGGATGTGAATGACCTCTTCAAATGTCACAGAGATGCCATTTAAGACACACATTACTCTCTCTATGTAAGAGAGGATGGTCATTTACTATCTCCAGGATGTCTTGGAGAGCTCCTAAGTTTCCCTTCTTGTTTAAAGTCTCAGTTCCAATTACTTGAATTTATAGTCCTTAAACTTTGACATCCCTGAGCTTCACTGACAAATCAAGTTTCAACACTTACTGCCAACTTCTCCAGAAAGGCAGAGGTAATTTGACCCATTCTCAGAAAAAATTATCAAGACAATCAAACACTAGAAAATTTGCTGGAACAAGTACAGTAAATAATATTGCTTCATTAAAATTCAAGCTGGTGTTTTAAAGCACATGGTTTAGCAGAAATATCTACACAGCTCATGAAAGCAAGTTGCTTATTTGCATTCAGAAAAAGATTGGAGTTCGAACCACACACACCCCAAAAATGTAATTGGATGAAATCATGAAAACTTATCTTAAAGGAACACAGCCTCTTTTCCTTCCACAGAAATTTAGAAATTTGAATTGAACATAATTTTAACATGGGAAAATTTTATTTCCTTGCAAAAATAATGAATGAAATTTAAACATCATTTTCTTTATAGTACTATAATATTTTACTAATTCTTTGATAATTTCATATAGTGTGTCTTGATTATAGTTTTGCCTGCAGCTTCTACCAGATCTGTCTTCTCCTCCCTAGGTTGCCTCTGCTTCCTCTTGTTTATCTTTTTGTTTCTGTTTCTTTATTAAAGGAGAGACAGTTCCTCAGAAGGTATTTGGAACCTCTGGCTCTTATACTTTTTCTGCCCACTCCCTCCCTCCACTCCATTCTGCCATGTTCCCTGAACCTTCGGTGTGTGATTATAGACAGACAAATATTTTGTGAAGTGTGCTTTTGCAGAGGACTTGTATTTGGTTTCCAGCACCCACATGGCTGCTCGTATAAACCTGTAACTGTGTTTCATGACTCCAGTGCACTGTTCTAGACTCTGTGGGAACCAGTTGCATTCATACACATATGCAAAGTAGGCAAGACATACACAGAGAATCAAAACAAAATAACAAACAAAAAAGTACCTCGGTGCTATTTTTAGAAGAATATATTTCATATATACATGGAAATATGTATGCTAATACTTCCTAAACACTCTCAATATAGTATACAACATACCACATTATGATCAAGTTTTATTGCTGACAATTTACTGTTTTTTTATAATTGTTCAAGTGCTCTGCACTGGACATTGCTCTTCAGCACTGACACAGCAGAGACCTACTCCTCCACTTCATGAAGCTTATATTCAGGCCTCGACTAGCCCGTTACTATAAGAACATCTACAGCTCTGTATAAGTTTTGTTTTAAAAATAAGCATATCAAAAAAAGGATTTTGTACCAGTAAAATTTATCAAAAAAATGGTACTCTTTATAAGCAATCATACTCTAAGAAAACCTTCACAGTTAACAAAATTATTTTCCTTATGGTAAGGGAAGATAGTTACGTATTTTTGTCCTTGCACAGCCTTATTTTTCCATAAGAACACTGTGCAATTTCACTTTGCAATAATTTCAGATATTTTTCATTCAAGCAAGAATGATATAGATAATTTAAATATAAAAATCATATTAAAAACACAACAAAATTATAACTTGCATTAGAAATTACAGGTTAATTTTATGTCTTGTAACAATAATACATAGCTATACATGGTGAAACACAACTATAATCACTTTCTTCATTTGCAAATCTGAAGCTCCAGGAGAAGAGTCCACAACTACTCTCAGTTAGCATATCTAGGTTATGCCAGTCAGTTGTGACTGCCTTAAAAGACAAAAATAACAATGGCAAAAATGTGGAAATATCTTCTCTGAAAGACTGCCAGAGGTCTTAGGTCTTAATGTAGTGAAAAAGATACCCACAATCAACATACTTATTAATAACAGCTGCCAGTCTCATCCTTTTAGGAAGAATGGCAGAGACGATACAACACATACATATTAAGGGAACTATTTTTAGTCTGGGAACCTGTAATTTTTATGTCACAGCTAAAGCATGCATCTGTGCTTTTATCTCTACAAGGGGAACTGTGCTTACCATTTGAAACCAGCTCAGTCGGGGTTTTAAGCAAAAATGCTTTTTACTTTTTCTTTTGATTCACTGCAGTTTTTTTTTTTTTTTTTTTTTTTTTTTAAGATGAAAATGAGAAGCAACATGAAGTTTGCATCTCAAGCACTGGAATGTTCTCCATCTTCCTACATCAACACTGTGTAAGTCTAGACTTGCTCATGCTCTTTGAATTCATTACTTGCTTAACAAGTCACTGCTGTAATTAATGGGAAAATATACTGAAAGCGAGACTCTTGAAAATTCTTTATGAATTTCTAAATAATAAAGATATGAGGAGGTACTTGCTTCCTTTTACTTAATAAATAAATTCCCCCTTCTCTCCCATCTATTTATAGTTCTGTGATGTCATCTAGTAGCATTCAGTGCACTTCCATTTCCTTTTCTTCTGTACAGACCACTTTCCACCATTTTATCTCTAACGGGTGGAAGAGTAAGAATGCACCAAATTTTTCAAATGACTCATGTGTTAATGCTGTAGAGGAAAATGTATTCCATAGAGTTTACAACAACCTATGCACAGAGTACAGTGTTGCATCTCCCTAGTCATCATCAAATGAGAAGCAGAGATACACATAATTGTAAAATATTTGTATATTTGCAAATTATCAGAAGTGAAACATGCTTATCAGAGGCTAAGTTTTTAATTGTACATGAATACCTTAATATTCATTCTTGTTTATACACTGACAAGGATAAACAGAGGGGCCATGAAAAATACATGGCATGAACTCTTACTTGTATTTTGTATGGTTATACCAAAGAGTTTTATCCCCCCTCAGTTTCCAATTTACCTTGAATTATTTTTAAGACAACATAATGAGATATATTTGGATGTGCAAATGGTTCTTTCTCCAGAAAATTGTTTTAAGAAAACATAGTATAATTGTTGTGATGTCTCCACCATCCCATGCATGCCTTTTAATTAAACATATATATTCAAGTACATTAAAGTTTAAACGTATGAAATTTGCATTTCAATAAAATATCTTAAATTGGTACTACTACAGAGTCAAGAAAAAAGGAGTCACCCAATAAATCATTATAATAGGAAATGTCCCATGGGAAGAAGTGATAATAAAGATGAAAACAATTAGGAATAATTGAGTTACTGAGCAATGAAAGCAGATACAGCACTATCTGAACAAAATAAAAAGAGACCCAATCTTAATGTCTAGAAGCATAAGACTGAGTTTAATGCCTACATATTTGTAACACTTGTGAAGGAACGAAAACATTTTGATGGATTCAATTAAGATAAATCTAAATCTCTCTGAAAGTTACCTTAATGTTACTGATGCAGTATACAGAAGAACACAAAATTAATAATGATATTGAAACAACTACAAATCATCTTTCATCAAGTTTCTGATATACATGTGACTCCACATCTTACCATATAAGGGTTTCAAAGCACAAAATGTTGTTATTGACTAGAAATTTTGAGAACCCAGTTGATTTTACTAGGGTTTACATATGATGGCCAAAATATTGTCACCACTGGTTTCCAAATATTTTCTAGAGTAGTTTCATTTCTGACAATATACATCCTTTCCAAAAGAAAAATACTTAGTGGTAAGATAATTGACCACTGAATTTGTGGCCCTAAACAGAACACCTGCTTCACCCTCTCTTGTCCCAGGAAATTTCAAAGGAGAGACAGTGGAGGGACCGTGGGAGCCAGACTATAGGGAAGAGCAAGAAGTTCTGGCTTCTGAATTGGGCACAGGTGAAAGAATCGTGAACACATACACATTCTGAGCACCTGTGCAAAGCATAAAGAGAGCAGGGGAGGGGAGGCATGGAGGAAGGTGGTTAGGAAAGTGGTCAATTGTAAAATATGGATTCAGCCAGGGGAGTACATAGATAAGAAATGGGATAAGAAATGGGAGAGTAGAGAGGTGTTAGTGTTACCATAGTTTATTGTATACTAGTGTGCATAAAAAAAGTTGAGGCAAAAACAAAAAGGAAAGAAAATTGAAAGTGTAAGTGTGGATAGGTGGGAAGAGAAAAGTAATCAAGAGTGGAAGGAAACAAGAGAGGGTAATAGGTATGAATATGATCAAAATACATTACACACGTGTATGAAATGTCATAATGAAGCCCATTTTATGTATAAATAATATATGCTAATAAAAGCATTTTTAGGGATGAGGACTGCCATCCAAGTACTAATAAACACATAGACTGGGGATATTCCTGGGAGAGGATCTTGAATAGTCTGATGAATATTTTCTTGCTTGGTTTAGGTATTACTATGTAGTCAGAATTAGTAAATATTAAAATTTTCAATTTTAAAATAGGTCTCACCCTAAGCAAAATATTTAAAAACATGTCTGCAAATCCAATGAATGAAAAAAACCATTCATGTTAACAAGTGCCTGAAATACATTATAACACATGTTAAATGACTATTGGTAATTTTTAGTATTTGCTTTTCTACAAATGTTAAATTTTTATGGAATGTTATTGTATTTTAGACTGAATAAAATTGTGTATTTAAGGAAAGAAAAATACATAGCAATTGTTGTGTGAGAGATGTAACACATACAGATATTCACATTAGACAGGGAGCCTACCACAGACCACTTATGAATACTTCCAAAAGTACAAGCTTGTGAACTAATGTGGTTTATTTGGGTGATTTGCAGTAAGATGAGTAAGCGGTTACTTATGTAAGAGCATACTTAAAAGTCTCAAAGACAGCTGCATCACCAAAGCCCATCCCAGGCTCAGTGACAGCTCTCAAAAGAGGGAAACCTGGAGCATACTGCACAACTCACTCAAAAGGTTGCAAAGTGTCCTTTCCTGATGGCACCGTTGTTTTGGGTATCTTCCAGGCAGCTTGCTTGATCCAAGCTTCCTTTAGGCTGTTTATCTGCTTCTGACAGGTGACTGCTTGCCTGAGACATTTATTTGCAGTGAGTGACTCTCAGCAGTCTTTACTGTTTACATCCACTTGCAGAAAGAAGGCTCATAAATCTGGTCAATTTCAGGGACTTCTTGATGCTATTGTGAGTTGGGTACTTCCTGTCTTAATGACCTTGCCAGCATTATCTCACCTCCATTAGAGAATACTGTTGTTTCAACCTCCTGCAAACATCCTGTCTTAGAAATTTTCTCACCAAAATGGAAGGTTTTAATCTCTGAGGAAATTGTTGTGCAACAGAAAAACACATTACATGATTGTTCTGATTAAAAAAAAATGGGTTTAAAAACAAAAGATCTGTATAATTGGTAAAACTGTGGGAAGTTAAGAAGCTTCTCAAACACAGAATTAAAGGAAAATAAAATTAATAAATTATAGCAGAAGAAAGAACTATTATGTAGCATTTACTTAATAGCAGGCAAAGGTATAAATCCATTTATCTTATATAAATGTATAAATAACGTTGCGGGCACATATATTCCTAGTATCAACCTGCTCCTCTCTTGCATCTACATAGTCACATATCAATGATGCTGTGCTGTGGTAAACCCAAAAGAAGAAACCTGAGTTTATGTCCACATACACTATTTAGGAACCTAACAAATAAAATGCTCAAATTTTATTTGACAGATATTGAAGGAAAATTTATGAACAGATTTCAAAAAGCAATGATATTGTTATACTAATTCCAAGGAAAGAACAGGGAAATCTGCCCTTTCACGCTGACATTAGATTAATGAGCTAGAGTGCCGTACATATCGAGTGAGAGCAGCTACATCTAAATATTTAATATGAATGAAATTATGAGAGTAACTCAGACTCAATGCTAATTAAAAATATAAAGAAAATAGGTAGTTTGTTTTCTCCTATCCATCTAGATGGTGTTGCTCTATATACATGACTATATTTAAAAATGCTATAATTTGATTTCCTAGGAATCCACCAGCCAAGAAAGCAGGTAGGCTAACTGCAGATCTTCAGCACTTCCTCTTCTCACATGAATTCACCCCACAAAGTCTCATTCCCAGCTCAGTAGCTGACTGCTTGCTTTGGCTTCCACTTCCTTCTCCAGAATTGAATGGATCAAACATATCTTCCCCTGCAAAATCCCTTACCTCTACCCATCCCATTATCCCAGTCCCCAATACCAATAGGAATTCCTGAGACAACTTAAAGGCCATTCTGGCCAAGGAAACAAGTAGGGTAACCAGAAATATTCATTTCTTCTTATAGAAATCACTTCTCTCAATCTCAGTCCTAATTCTGCATCAGAGCACCTGCTCCACCCAACTCCTTCTTGCTGTGCCCTCTCCACTGGCTGGCTCAGATCTTCTCCCTCAAATTCATCTCCATTCTTCCTCTTTCCACAGCCCCCAACTCCAGCTAACATTCCCTAGGAACACACCAAGCCTTCCAGAAAAGCATGTAGGGCTACTGGGCAGATGGGCAAGCTTCATATATTCCCTTTTCCTCCAGGCTCATCCTCAGCTCAGCAGTAGACTACTTACTGTGTCCTCTCCTAAAAATCTGGACCTATTCACAGTGTATTAAGCAGATCATAGTATAACACCATGCTTTCTGTGGACCCCCTTAGCACACAGACACCCAAACCAAACCCAAGGACATATCAAAATGACCATGTACCATAATCAATTAAGTTTCATCCCAGAGATGCAGGGATGGTTCAACATGTCTAAAGGGATAAATGTAATTCCTCATATAAGCAAATTGAAAGATAAAAAAATCATGATTATATGATTAGATGCAGAAAATGTCTTTGACAAAATCCAACATCCCTTTCTAATAAGAGTCTAGAAAAGTTAGGGATACAAGATAGCTACCACAACATAATAAAGACAGTTTATAGCAATAGTTATAATCTCCACTAATCATAGTTAATCTCCACTAAAATGGAAAAAGAATACTCAAAGTAATTCAACTAAAACAGGAACAAGACAAGGCAAAGAATTGTCTCCATAGCTATTTAATATAGTACTTGAGGTCTTAGCTAGAACATTGAGGCAACTAAATGATATCAAGGAAGTAAATTAGAAAAAATGATGTCAAAGTATCTTTATTTGCAGATGATATAATATATAACAGTGACCCTAAAATTCCACCAAGAAGCTCTTACAGGTGATAAATACTTTCAAAACAGTAGCAAGATACAAAAGTACTCCACAAAAATCAGTAAACCCCCAGAAGAGGAGGGGGAGGAGATAGCCTCAAATAATATAAAATACCTGGTTGTGTTTCTAGGCAAACAAATGAAAGTATAAATGGTATCTCTAACCAAAATTTGATAATCTTGTAGAATAAAAATAAACTTTAAGACATTGAAGAAAGAAATAGAAGACATCAGAAGATGGAAAAATCTCCCATGCTTATGCATCTTTTGGATTAATATAGTAAAAATTGCATTCTACCAAAAGATATCTATATAGTCAATGGAATTCTAATAAAATTCCAACACAATTCTTCACAGATCTTGAAAAGTCAATGTTATGTTTCATATGGAAACATAGAAAGATCAGGATCTAAAACAATCCTGAGTAATAAAAGAACTGTTAAAGTTGTCAACATCTCTTACTTCAAATTATACTACGAAGCTATTATAATAAAAAACAGCATGGTATTGGCATAATAACAGAGACACCAATCAATGGAATTAAATTGAAGATCCAGACATAAATCTACACACCTATGGATACCTGTTGGAGTGGTATTTTGAAGGGGGAGGGTGTTGTTGTTTTAAATAAAGAAGCAACAATTTTGAAGGGGGAGGGTGTTGTTGTTTTAAATAAAGAAGCAACAATTACATAGTGGAAAAATTCATCTTAATAAATGGTGTTGGTCAAATTATATGGATGAACATAGGAAATTCAAATAGAGATATACTTATCATCCTGCACAGAACTCAACTCTAATGGAAAGAAAGACATCAACATAAAACCAGATACACTGAACCTCATAGAAGAGAAAGAGGGAATAGCCTTAAACTCATTGACACAAGAAAAGACTTTATTAACAGAAAACAACTATAACAGGCACTAAGATAAACTATTAAATACATCGGACTTCATGAATGAAAAGTTTCTGTAAGACAAATGGTACCATCAAGCAGACAAAGCTGCAGCCTATAGAATGGGAAAACATTTTAACCAACTCCACATCTGAAAGAGGACTAGTATGCAAGGAACTCAAAATGCTAGAAACCAAGAAAACAAATAGCTTCTGTGTATGGATCTAAATAGTGTATAAATCTAAACAGAAAATTCTCATAAGAAAAAAATCAAATAGCTGAGAAATGCTTAAACATTCAGCATCCTTAGTCACAGGAAAAAGGCAAATCAAAACTACTTTTAGGATCTCATCTTACACCTTCCTGAATGTCTAATTTCAATAAAACAAGTGACTGACTGCTCATTCTAACAAAGATATTGAGTAAATGAAACACTCATCCATTGCTGATGGGCACAAAACTTGTACAGCACCTGTAGTAATTATTATGGCAGTTCCTCAGGAAGATAGGATCTATCTATCTCAAGATCCAGCTGTATCAGTTTTGGACATATACACAAAGGATGTTTCATCCTACCACAGAGACACTTGTTTTTATCATGTTCATAAGTTCTCTGTTTATAATAGGCAAAAATTGGAAACAATCTAGATGACCCTTAACAAATGAAAGAATAAAAATCTGATACATTTACATGATGGAATATTACTCATCCATGGAAAATCATGAAATCATGAAATTCACAGATAAATGGAAGCAACTTGAAAAATAAAATCATTCTGAGTAAGGTAATCCAGACCCAAAAAGACAAATGTGGTAATTATTCTGTGATAGGTGGATTTAGTTATTGAGACAATGAAAACCAAGCTACAACCCATAGAATACAAATGGTTTAAGAGTAAGGGACTGGGGGTGGGGAAGATAGATATTCTTAGGAAAGGGAAATACAATAGATACCTATGGCTGGATGGGAGGAGCTGGAATGGGAAGGAGGGACAAGATGGATGAGGGAGGTAATATGGGGAGAGACAGCTAAATTAAGTGTCATTTGAGTAATAGTATGGAAACCTAGTGTAGCAGAAGCTTTTTAAAATGCATACATATTTGAAGGTATATAAATAAAATCTCCACATAACAGGAGAGAAAGAGCCCACATGCACATCTCTCATCACCAAATAAAGATTCCAGGCCTGGGGTTGGGTTACATCTAATTGAGTTGTTGGCCAAAGTGTTCCCATGAGAATCCCCAAACAACCCAGGCTTTTGTGTGGACTATCCTTTGCTCTCCATAAACTGACCTCAAAGCCCCATTGTTGAAGACAATGCCTATATGACTCCCTGAACATGGAGAAATTGAGCTGGTGCCTACAGAGAGCCTTTTCATCTCTGGGCTAGCATCTTTGGTACAGAAAGGTAATCTTCATATTCCCAGAAGAAATGTAAACATCAACCTAGGTGGCAAACCTTTGATGTAAAATCCTACCTGAAAGGTAGATGTAATCAACCAAAATTTCATTTAACTAAAATCCCACTCCACATGATGGAACCCAAACTCAACACTGCTTGGTAACCAAGAAATTTATACTAGACAGCCTAGGGACCTAGAGTAAAACCAAATACTGCTTTTCTTAAAAAAGACAAGTCACAATAAAATGACATTATGCTATACCCACAGATCATCACCTTGTTTGGTCATTATCAGAGAAGATTCATCCCACAGCACATTGGAATAAAGCAGAGACCCAAAGTCAGACATTATGCAGAGAATGAAGGAGAGAGACCTCATAATACTCAGCCCTAAATGAGATACCTCTGTGAAACCCCTCCCCTCTGAGCTAAGGCAGTCCTGCCCAAGGCAGAAAGAATATCCTTAGAATATATATTATGACTTCCATTTTATGAGATTCCAGAATGTTTGCATGACTGGGTCTCTGTGTCAACATATGTTTCTATTGCTTTATTTTTGGCTCTTTCTTTCCCTTAGTTTGCTTTGTCCTATTCTAGTGTATTAGTTTTTGTTTTATCTTATTTTATTTTATTATTACCTCTTAGATACCTGTTTGTTTTCTAATGAGAGACAGAAAGGGTGTGCATCCAGATGGGAGGGGATATGGGGAGAAACTAGGTGGAGTAGACTGTAACCAGGATATATGATGTTAGAATAAAACCTAATTTTAATAAAAGAAAGAGAAAAAAAAGCTCTCCAAAAATGGTATGATTTAAATGGTAATTCTAAAGCAGTGTGTTAACTATAGGAAGCTGCACTGATGATACTGTGAACATATCATAGTTCATTTGCTATACAGTTTTCATTCAATTATCCAATTTACCACTAACTTTCTTCCTATTGATTTAATAATTTTAAAATATTTTCTCATTAGGGTGTTGGGACAGCCCAGGTAATAGAAATCACACAAAACATCAAAGAAATTAATTTTATTTAACTATTGGACATCTAGGAAAGCTTTAACCACTTCTAAAACAATACTACTATGAAATAACTTCGAGGATAGCAAATCATCATTCAACAATGATTCACAACAACTTAATAGCTGTCTTCAGAATCAACATATCAGAAATGTGCATTTGAGAAGAAGCAAGCTCTTTGTGGTGACTGACATGAGAATCGCCCTGAAGGTTTATATATTTGAATCCTTAGGGTGTGGCACTATTTGTTGGAGTAGCAGTGCCTTGTTGGAAACAGTGTGTCACTGGGGCTGGGATTTGAATTTTCAAATGGCCAAGCCAGCAATAGTGGCTGACTCTTCTGCTGCCTTTGGATCCAGATGTAGAATTCCTAGCTACTTTTCCAGAGCCATTTCTCCCCAAATGCTGCTATGTTCCCACCGTATGACAATGGACTAAACCACTGAAATTGTCAGGAAGCCACAATTAAAAGTTTTCTTTTACAACAGTTGCTTTGGTCAGAGTGTCTCTTGACATCAATAGAACAATGACCAAGATGTTCTTTAACAAAAACAGTGGGGCTGAGTAAAACTAAGGTGCACTTGTACAAAAATTAAAATAGCCTATATATCTAACTAGTTCAAAGTATCAGTAGAGTGGTGAAGGACCTAAACATAATACTCAGAACCTTCAAATTGTTAGAGAAAACATGAGCAAAGCACTTAAACATACAAGCAAAATTAAGAATGTTCTGAACAGAACTGCCATAGTACAATGTGAAAAAAAGTCATAACAAACTAAACATAGAGGGAATAGAAAACATACTAAATAGATAAAATAAATTCTTTACAAACTACTCATTAATCAGGGAGTTAATCTATGCAATATAACTTCAAACTAACTAATGTCAAATAACCTGAATGCAAATTTCTCAACAGAATGAAAAACAAATCGATCAAAAATATTTGGAAAAGCATGTTGCTAATCCTTGGTTATCATGGAAACTTAAATTCAAAATTTTTTGGGATTCCATCTATCATGAAGGTAACAAAGTGCAAAATATGCTTGTGAAAATATGGGGATAGAGGCATTCTTGTCCAATGCTGGAGAAAATGCTAGTGTAGCCACCCCACAAGTCAGTGTAGTTCTTCAAAAATCTTCAAAGTTAAATGAGCATCATTTTCAACTCTGTCACTCTATGCATATACACAAAGGACTCTAAGTCAGTGTTCCAGAGATACTTGCACATCCCTGGTGGTCACTGTACTATTCACAGTGGCTAAAACTTAAACCAACATAGATTTCTATCATCATATGAATAGATAAAGAAAATATGATACATATACACAATAGAATTTTATGAGATTATAAAGAGGATACTTGAAGAAAAATATGAATGTAACTACAGATCATAGTGTTATGCAAAATAAGTCAGACTCATCAAAAACAAGTAGCATAGGGTCTTTCATATTCAGACTCTAGACTGTGAGCATGTGTGATGGGGAGTTATAAGTAGAAGGTGGACTATGCAAAGAAGGGAAAAACATTAATGAAGGAAGAAAGAGGGGATAATGGAATACAAGTGACTTTAAGTAAAGGGGTGTCTATTTGGGAATGGGGAATGCATCAATATAGTTGATAGGCTTTAACTCTTTAGCCTCTCTATTCTTTTGGGAGCCTGTCACCCAGCTCCCAAATAAATCACACATGTAGGCTTATTATTACTTATAAATGCCTGGCCTTAGCTTGGCTTGTTTAAAGACAGCTTTTCTTAAATTATCTCCATCTCTCTTTTACTCTGGGCATTTTCCCTTTAGTTACTTCAGCATATTTTATTTTTGCTCTTATTCTGTGTGGCTGCATGGCTAGCCCCCAGTGTTCTCAACTCCTTAATCTCCTGCTTCTATCTCTCTCTCCCAGATTTCTTTTTCTATTTATTCTCTCTTCCTGCCAGCCCTGCCTATATGTTCTCCAACCTTGCTATTGGCTGTTCAGCTCTTTATTAGATCATCAGGTATTTTACATAGGCAAAGTATCTCAGCTTCACAGACTTAAACAAATGAAACATAAAAGAATGCAACACATTTTGCGTCATCAAAAATGATCAACAGCATAAATTAATGAGCACATCTAATAAGACATTAGATAAATAATCTAATAATATCTAATCTAATAATAATAATCTAATAATAATCTAATAATATCTAATAAGACATTAGATAAATAAAAGTAGGGCATGGCTATGGGGCAGGACAATGGAGGAAAGTACGGTCACAAAATTATATCACATTGGCTATTGTGAAAATGAAATATTCTCAGTACACTGGATAACAGTGTGACTATTACTTGATATATTAAACACAACCTAGATATTTTTTGCTATATTCTTATCTATCTTTAATCTATATTATCTTGTAATAGTTATACAATTCCATAAGAATCATTATAATATAACTATCAAATCCCAGAAGACATAGCTAAAGCCTAGGGAAATATCACAAATCAATTGTTATTCATTTTGGGGGACTTCCAGGGTATACCAAATTACATGCCTCCCATGACAGTTTACATTCTAAAATAAGGAGTAAAAGCCCTTATTAGGGCATGAGACAAAGGCCAGGTAAGAAGAAGGAGCAGGAGGAGGAGAGGAGGAGGAGGAGGGGAGGAGGAGGGGTTTTACAATAAATCTTTCTGCCAAAAGCCACAGAGCCCCGACACCACGTGTGAGCTTTATGCCAGCCGCCCGCCCAAGTTAGGCCCAAATTAATACACAGAAACTTGTATTAGGTTCAAAGCTGCTTGGCCAATGACTAGGATTCTCATCTGTTAGCTCAGTCTTAACTATCATAAACCTTTATATTTTATAACATTTATCTAATCGTTGGTGTCCCTCCTTGCCAGTGGATCACAATGTGCCACTGGAGCAGGAACGGAGGGGAAAAGAGGAACGATTCCTGTTTCTCCTTCTTTAAATATGAGTCTCCTTACTATGTCACTTCCTGCCTGGATCACCACTTCTCTACTACATTTCCCAGAATCCTCTTTGACTCCTACTCCCGTCTAACTTGCTATCTCATTGGCCAAACAGTATTTTATTTAACAATCAATAAGATAAACATACACAGTACATTTCCCATCAGAAGGGAAGGAGGAGGAGGAAATAGAAGAAGAAGGAAAAGAAGAAGAAAAAGAAGAAGAAGAAGAAGAAGAAGAAGAAGAAGAAGAAGAAGAAGAAGAAGAAGAAGAAACAAGGCAAGATAGAGATTCCAAAATTTGTGTGGGATGTGGAGATCACAGGTACTTTGAAAATATGATTTATCAGAATATGCAGAGACAAGGAAATTCTAGGAGGACAGCACACCAATATATGGGGGTTGTTAGAGACTGAAGACCACAGAAACCTCATGGCCAGGGTCAGGAGAGCACCCCAAACCTAGGTAGCCTAGAGTAGATTGCAAAACACCTGAACAATGAGAGAATGGAAAACACCAGTAGTAAGAAATGTAATGGTTGTCAGAGTCAGGGTGAGGTGATGATGTCATAGAGGAAAGAGGGGCAGATGGCATGTGGTAGACTTTACTTAGAGATTTTGCACCAACCACTCAGTGATTCTGAGTATTCACATGTCTCTAGATTGTACAGTGGTGGCTTGACCTTTGATTTTCCCTCTCTACAAATTAAGTGATCCCTTTAATGATTAGGTTTTGTATATCTTTATTTAGTTATGAGGACATAATTAATCATTTCTGAGCTTTTTCCATATTTTAGAGGTCTCTCATATTTTTTAGTATAATCTTTATAGCTACATTTCTCACCAAGTCTCTTAACCCCTCTCTGAATTATTCTATTCTGTCTACAAATGCTTACAGATATCTGTAATCAAAGGTATTGCAATATGTTCTTCTAAGTCTTCTCTACAATTCTCTTAACATTGACTCAAGTTTCCAGGAGTGTCAAATTTATCATAAATTCTTTTCATTCCAGATACTTGACTTTAGCCACATTCTGTCCTCTCCAATACAAGGCCTAACATCATTTACCAGACATGAAATACATTTCATGCACTGAGTCTGCAAGGCACTTCACATATTCAAGAATATTTTATTCAAAAAATATTTTAATAGTAATATCCCAAATACAGACAGAATCCTATAGTGACAGCCAAGATCTAGGTTTCTATATGTTAAAATCCTGAATAACCTCCTTCCCAAAAGTATGTGTAGATAGATCTGTGGCTGACTTCTATGTATAGAATAGGACAAAGGCAAGGAGACTTTTCAGAGGTAATTAAAAGTTCAGATCAATCAAGTGGGAGATTATCCTGGATAGACCTAATTTAATCAATTGGCATCTTTTAAAGGAGGGATTTGTCTGCCTTTGAAGTTTACAATTCTCTTTTTAGTCTTGATTAATTAGAAGAGAATATCACCAGCCTTTGGATACAAACCAGGAAAATAGCTGAACCCTCAATCATACAAAATGGTATAAATAATCTACTCTACACATAGATAGGAGAAAAGAATAAGAGAAGTAGGGTGGAGGAGAAAGACAGATATTAAAGGTTTTCTCTCATATACAGAAACTATATTTAAATGTCTTTAATTCTCTCTCCCTCTCCTTCCAATCTCTTCCTCCTTCCCACCCTCCCTCTACCAGACATTGGAATGAATATTGACTTGAATGTTTTTCCAGATAAGAATGCAGCAGCTAAGTATATATTTTTTAGTATGGTTGAAGGAGACACTAAGAGAGCCACCTAAGCTGTGGTATCAACCTCAGCCAAAGGAAACTGTGGAGTGACAAACATTTTAATTAATAAATATTGGTATGGTCATTGTGATATACTTAGGTATGCTAAATATTCATTATGCCTTTTGTGGAATAAATATTTTCTCTTAAAAATGTTTGCAGCTAAATACTGAGTTGAACTCTGGAATCCAGTTGCAGAGAGGGAGGAGTGATGAGCAAAGGGGTCAAAACCAGGTTGGAGAAACCCACAGAAACAGCTGACCTAAACAAGGGGAAGCTCATGGACCTCAGACTTAGCTCAGAAACCAACAAAGTTCTCTTCCAGATTCCCTGAAGGAGGAAGTCAGTTTGGAGTTCTGGACAATCTATGGGGCCACTAATCAGTATTTACCCCTAGTACACAAATGAACTTTGGGATCCCTCTCCACATAGAGGGATACTCTCTCAGCCTAGACACACTGGGCCCTGCTCCAAATGATATCTTTGGAGACTTTGAAGATCGCCCATGGAAGGCCTCACCCTCCCTGGGGGGCAGGAAGGGGTTGGGTTAGGAGGGCCGGTGGGGGGCAGAGGAGGAGGGGAGAGAGAGGGAACTGAGATTGACATGTAAAAGAAGCTGGATTCTAATTTAAATACCGTATAAACTTCTTAAAATACAAGTATACACATATCCAAAAAATAATTTAAATGTAGTTGTCCTATAATGGGCAACAGTGCTCTACTGAAAACCATGAACTAACAAATGAAAAGGGCAGTACAGAACATTGCCAGTGACACTGATTGCCCTCCAGAACTTGAGGGTACATTATTGCCAAAAACATGATTGAGTCATAGTACATAGAGAAATCAAGTTAGCACTCATTTGAAGCTTCATTCTTATTAGCTAGTTATCATATTGCTAGAAGGTGCTATGCATATTACTAGAATAAAAAAGTAATCACCTTTCTTACCCAGCTATGAACCCTATAAGCCACAATAAGGATTAACCTGGCAAGACATGACCACTGCTATAATAGTGGCAGGAATCTCATGAAAGTAATCAGCCATTTTGAATTGTATTTAAAGCCATATCTGACACTGATCTTGAGGCCAAGGCTCTGGGAGAGAACTTTTCACTATTAATCTTCTCAATTGGAATAGTATTAAACTAAGTTTTAATTACTTATTGTTACACCAATATATTGGTCCATTTCCGACCTTTCATTAGAAAACTTTTTTTTTTTTTTTTTTTTTTTTTTTTGTAAATGGTAATTACTACAGAGTTCCACAACTGGTCAAGGTGAAGCAAATATGAGAATGTGGAATGCTGAATCCTAAATGGGACATCTGTAGCACATTTCCTTTTTCCTAAATTCAGAGATTATTGAAGAAGAGGAGGCAAGAAAACTATAAGAACCAAAGGAAGTGTATGACTACAAGGAACTGTGTTTTCAAACCTGTACAGGTTCAACTGAGTAAAATGCTAGCATGGACTGTGGGGGAAGTAAAGGAAGACCCGTGCCTAACAAAAGAGCCATTGACAATGGATAGCTACTAATAATGGAAGAATCAGTACTCTTTAAAAATGTGGCCTCTGATGGGTTGATCATGAGTCAGTGGAAGGCCGCACACCTAAGCACATACATGCAGCATCAACTACATTTGATGGTGGCTTAATCGGGATTCTACTGTTGTGAAGAGACACCAGGATAAAGACAATGAAATAATTTATTTCGGGCTTGCTTAACAGTTTCAAAAGTTAGTCCATCATCATCATCATCTTGGGAAGCATGGTGACACACAGGGGGATGTGATGCTGGACAAGTAGGTAGGAGTTCTACATCTACATTGCCAAGGCAGGAAGAAAAAGACCTCAAATCTACCCCAGTGACAAACTTCTTATATCAGGCCACACCTACCCCAACAAGGCCACACCTCCTAATCCTTTCAAACAGCATCAGTGCCTAAGCACTCAAATACATATGCTTATAGGGGTCATTTTTAATTCAAACCACGACATTCTATTCTCTGGGGCCCATAGGCTTGTAGTCATATCATAATGGCAAAAAAGAAAACTCATTCAGCCCAACTTCAAAAGTCCCATCGTGTATAAGTTGCAAAACTGTTAAAAGCCCAAAGTTCAAAGTCTCTTCTGAGATTTATGGCAATCCCTTAACTCTAATGTCCCAGAAAATCAAAATCAAAAAGCAGATCACGTGTTTCCAACAAATATTGGCATAAAATATATATTACCATTCCAAAAGGGATAGGAGGGGGCATAATCAGAGAATACTGGGCCAAAGCAATGTTGAAAACCAACTAGGCAAACTCCAAACTCTGTATCCCCATGTCTGATGTCAAAGTACTCTTCAGATATCCAACTCTTTTCTGCTTTGTTGACTGTAACACACTTTTCTCTCTTGGAATGTTTCCACTCCCTGTCAGCATCTTTCCTTGATAAATAGCCCACAGATATGGCATCTCCAATATCTTGAAGTCTATAATGCAATCCAGGCTTCACCTTACAGCTTCACTAGGCTCCTTTTTTTCAGGCCTATACACAGGGACACATTGCCTGGCCTCAGCAGCTTTCCTTAGCTATGGAGGTAGATATCATAACTCCTTTTGTGTATCCTTAACTCTACAGTCGAAACCACATGTTCAAAGCGGCCAAGTCTTTCTGCTTGCTGGAGTCGGACTTCAGCACACTCATTCAGAGAAACTTTCATCAGCTTTCTGCTTTTGATGGTTTTCTTTACTGCTTAAACTTTTATTTGATTCCATGTTACAAGCTGGAAGCTTACCTGGGTGGAGTCTTTCCCCTAGGTCACCACTCCCTCATTCTATTTAGCATCAGGCTTTCCTTTAAATATTTTATCTCCTTGAGCACTGTGCATAGCTTCATTATATTTTCTGGAGCTCCTTTTCTTCTCAAACTGTCTCAAACTGTACATTTTGTATTTTTTTCTTGCTAATGTGTTCCTATTCATTATTCTCTGCATGAGATTAACTACTAATTACCACACAACTGTCGTTGTGAGGCTGTCTTGAAATCTCTGGCAATACAGTTGATCCAAACTCTTCAGTTTAGTCTCAGATAGATTTTTTGGACAATGACAAAAAGCCATATTCTTCCACAAAATATTACAAGAATGGTTTCTAGGCCATTCTCTATATCTACATTGCTCTCATCACTACTGTCTTCTACATTCCTACATATGTGGCCTACTAAGACCCACTTAAAATATTCAACTGCTTTCTTAATCTAAAGTTCCAAAATCCACATCCTTTCAATACGCAGCTTGGTCAGGCATGCCTATTCCAGGAATATCCCTTCCCCTAACCATCTTCTGTCTTAGTCAGTGCTCTGTTGTTGTGAAGAGACACCATGACATGGCAACTCTTATAAAAGAAAGCATTCAACTGGGGCTTGCTTACAGCTGATCATCACTGGGAAGCATGGGGGCACATAGGCAGATGTGATGTTGGGGAAGAAGCTGAGAATTCTATGCCCAGATTGGCAGACAGCAAGAAGAGAAAAGACACCAGGCCTGGCATGAGCTTTTGAAATGTCAAAGCCAGTAGCATACTTCTACCAACAAGACCACACCTCCTAATCATTTAAAATAGTACTGCTCCTTAAGTTTTCAAATTTATGTGTCTATCAGGACCATTCACTCTTAATAAATGTACTGATTCATTTATTTTACATCACAGACAGTTTTCCCTCTCTCCTCCCAATCCCTCCCCTCCACCTCACCTCTGTCCCCACTCCATCCACTCTTCCATTTCTATTCAGAAAGGGCAGGCTTGCCATGGATATCAACAAAACATGACATGTCAAGATGCATTAAGACTAAGAACCTCCCCTTGCATTAAGGCTGGACAGAGCAAACCAATATGAGGAATAGGGTGCCAAATCCAGTAAAAGATTAAAAAATAGTTCCTTCTTCCAATATTAGGAGTTCCACAAGAAGACCAAGCTATACAACTGTATTATTTGCAGAGTACCTAGGTCTGCCTCCTACACAATCTATCAACCTGGGTTCATATGGGACCATTCTCATTCAAACTATCACCAATGGGTTTTAAAGGAACAAATGAAGGGAAAAATCAAGTTGGGTGCTTAGGGAAGGGAAAGTGGGGTCTGGGAGAAGTGGGTGACTAATATCAAAAACATTGTATAAAATTGTTCAAGAACTAATGAAAAAGAAGGTTATATAATGAATAGGAAAAGGATGCACATTTATACCTATAGTGTTATATTTAACTAAAATAAAGCAAAGAAAATGCTCATAATGAAATCAGAGACTCAAGTTTCAAACAAGGGAGAAGTAAATAACCAAATATTATCAATAAATACACTGGAAAGAAGGTGAGAAGATAATTTAGAAATCAATAATTTAAATACAAAATAAAAACAAACAAGTTGCACTGCAAAATGATAAATAAATCACAGAGATCTGGAGAGAAGGCTCATTGATTAAGTATATATTCCCTAGGATCTGAGTTTGGTTCCCAGAACTGACATGAAGGCTCTAAAACCACTGTTACTCCTGATCCAGTGCATTTGACAACCTCTTTGGGCACCAAGCAAACAAGTTATATACATTTTGCACAGACACATACATCCAGGCAAAACACATGTGAACTAAAAACAAAAAAATCTTAGTTGAAAGATGAAAATTATCAAAGTACATTTTATGGGCACATGGAAATGTAATGATAAATTTGTACTGTACACAATTAATATATGATATGAGGAAAGGATAAACTGAGGACATTTACTTATAGAAACCATGTTCATATTTTGATGCAATACTGACCTGAAATACCAAATGTAGCACAGAAGCAGGCAAAAAAGCAAGTGCGGACTAAATATTTGACAACATGGAGACTTTAGTCAAGTTGTCTTCTAGAGATATAACCTCGCTGTACCTTTGGTTAGGTTAAAAGTATTTAAAGGGCTGGCTCCACATCCTGAACACTGGATTATAGCAATGCAGTACCTCACCTCACACAATTGATCATTACCTACCAATTTCTATTAAATAAAAAGTAAAGACTGTGTAAATAACATGAAATTAAGTCTGGTATTTCTCAAAATAATCCACTAAAATGAGGAAAGGCATAAAACTGTGTGGACATCTATCTAAAACATAAATTGATAATAGATGTGTATATGTGCTCAATATTATCTACTTTTATGTATCTTTGAATTTTCCCACAAACTATAAATTAGAATTGTCTGAGCTTTTAAGGGAAGAAGAGGAGCTATATACTGTGGCAAAATATTTGCCAAAGTCCTATCTAGTAAAGGGTGGTTGTTAATAAATGTATCCAAAGCGCACTCAAAAGTCAGCAACAGGAAAATAAACAATCCAATTTAAAATTAAGAAACCTCTCTGAACAAGGAAAAATATCACCAAAGAAGATATACACACAAATGGCAAGCATGTACTTAAAGGTGCTCAGCATCATATGTCAGAGGATTGGGAATTAGAACAACATGATGGTTTTGCACAGCAAAGATAATGAATAGCCAAATTCCAAAACAGAAAATTTCCAATGTGTGTGTGAGAGAAAGGCAACAGAAATGCACATGCATTGCTTTTGACAACACAGGCAATAAGTCTTTTCCAAATGGCCTATGAAGTAGCTGAACAGTTTCTTCTTTTTTTTTTTTTAGCTTTAAAAAAATTATATTAGAAACAATCTTACTTTACATGTCAATTCCAGTTCCCTCTCCCTCCCATCCTCCCATTCCCCCCATCGACAACCCTACCCACGTTCGACTTGCGTCCACTCCTCAGGGAGAGTGAGGCCTTACATGGGGAATCGTCAAAGTCTGTCACATCATATCGGGCATGGCCCTGCCCTTGTATTTAGGCTGAGAGAGTATCCCTCCATTCGGGAATGGGTTCCTGAAGTCCATTTGTGCAGTAGGAATAAATACTGGTTCTACAGCAAGCGGCCCCATAGACTGCCTAGGCCTCGTAACTGTCGCCGAAGCTCAGAAGCCATGGTTTGGTTCTACGCTGGTTCCCCAGCTGTCTGGTTCGATTCCATGATCTCCCACTTGCTCAGGTCAGCTGTTTCTGTGGGTTTCCCCAGAATGCTCTTGTCCCTTTGTTCCTCACTCCTCCATCTCTACAACTGGATCCCAGGAATTTGGTTCAGTGCTTGATCTCTGCTTCTGCTTGCATCAGTTACTGGATGAAGGCTGTATGTTGGCAGTTAAGATAGTCATCAGTCTCATAGAAGAAGGGCATACACACTCCAGATATCATAGTCCTTGATATTTAGTCAAATGTGTCAAAATATTTCAGTCCATAAAACTTGCCATACTTGGAAATGACTGTTATGCTGTTTTAGTCAGGAAACTCTAGAAGAATATAACTGACACAGTTATTATTTATTAAAGTTACCTACAACTTTCAGTCTGGCTAGTCCAAAAATGTCTGTTTCCTGACCAAAAGTCCAAGAATCCAATTAATTTTTACTCCATGAGGTAGGTTGTCCCAGTGGGTCCTCAGCATACACACACACAACACACACACACACACACACACACACACACACACACACACACACACCACCAGAGAGAGAAGAGAGAGAGAGAGGGAGAGAGAGAGAGAGAGAGAGAGAGAGAGAGAGAGAGGAGAGACTTAAGTATACAGCTTATGTTTTTGGCTCTGCCTGGAAATGACAAGAACAAGCATTAGTTCATGAAGAGACTAAGAAAGAAAGATATGTGATTTTGTTTCACAATTGAAGAAACTGAGTCTCAGCGAGGTTCCCTGATAATGATTAGGCTAGACAGAAATCGATACTATGCGGTTAGCAGAATATCATTAGAAATAATTTCATTGATTTTCATGGGGTTAGGTATTCCTGTTTATTTGTACCCTAAGGTCTCTGAGCCATCCAACTTCCAGATGTTGGCCATTGCACAGGGTCAGGCATGGGCTCATACTCTTCTTGAATCTATCAAATAGATAGTGAATGGAGGGACTGCCAAATCTCTCGTTGTCCTGCCTAGGTGCAGTTATCCACAGCTTCTTTGTGTTCATGATTACAATGACTGTGTCTATCCCAGAAGAGGACTTTTCACAGGCCTTGCCTATATCATCTACTTTTTAATTCTTTGCATTCCCTTTTCCATAATGCAATGTCCCCAGAGTTTTATCAAAGTCTCCTTTGGGGCTGTGTATCCATTTGTCTATTATTCTCAACAACTTTCTCTACTTACAGGAACAAGATACCTGCTCTATTTTTAAGACCAAGAGCAGTTCATATTTAATATTTATATTTTCTAGCGAAGGAACAAAGATAAAATTCATTCAAACACCAACATGAGACCTGGAAAAACTGCAGCAAACCCTGGTGTATTCCCCTTCACTGTCATTAGGTGGCTGAAAAATAGCTTTAATTTCTAGTGCACTTATATATAATAAATCACCAAAAGTCCTAAAGGCAGCATCTTTATAACACTGTTTATTTTCTATTTTAAAAATAGGAAAGGATTTGTAAACATTAAGATACTTAGGAAATCAAGTAAGAGAGTATCTCATGCAATCTAGTATATTTAAGAACTATACATGTATACTAAATTATGAGTAATCATCACAGTCTAAATATTAATGATTCTGATTACATAAGAGAATTTTTCTGTTCACTAGGAAGAATAAATATGACTCATAGACATCTTTCAAAATTGTCATATAGGGGAATTAGAGAGATTTAATGTATGAATAATTTATTTTAACTTAGAATACTTCTAAATGAATAAAATTAAAATATATAAAATTCATTTCATGGGATATTGTTTTACTCATTTAAATGAGACCATGATATGTTTGTTCTCTGTTCGCAAAGAAATTTTGAGTGCTTCCTATAGTTAAAAACTAAGTAAATGAACAACATTTGTATTTGAATATTGTAGTGATAGATCCAACCAGCCTCATCTGTGGGTATTTGAGCATGGTCACACGTACATATGTGAGCATGTGGGATTTGATCTGGGGTCCTGAACAGGGTTGCTCTCTCTTGGTTCATTCTGGGTAATGGAGAGCAAGTGGGTGTCGATCCATGGAGCTGGTACTTGTGGGTCATTAGTTTCTTATGTAAGTGACTTCTCCCTGAATAAAATTAACCTATATTTATCCTACTCCCGTGTAACTTAATCTGTACATCTACAGAATATTTTATTTTCATTTTGGTCAGTTGTCTAATAATCTCACAATGTTATCATATCTGTAACATTTTATAACCTTCACAGTTCTAGAATATGTTTATATAATACCTTTTAAAGACAGTAGAACTTGTCAGTTACAATGAAATAAAAGTAAGCATATAATAATTACCATTCCATTATTTACTTGGCAAGTATTTCTGAAAGAAAAATATTTCCCTTTAGTTAGTTCTTGTATGTATTTAAAAGCTGTAGAATGATGCTGCTCATATCTGTGAAGAAAAATAAAAGTGGAATTTGAGGAGACTCTATTGTATGCTAGCACTTGTGGAAGTACAATAGATTACTGCATTAAATTTAAAAAAAATAAAATTGGAGAAAATTAGTTTTACATTTTTCAAATTAAGTCAAATACAAATATATGTATCAATTGTCACTGTGCTCCACAACTCTGTGTTTTAATTGATTGAGGCTTTCTGTAATGGTCTCTGTTACAAGATATGTTTCCTTGACAAGGGGTGAGAATTACACTTAACTGTGGGTATAAGAATGAATATTCAGAATGCAGTTAGAAATTATATTGATTCATTAAATTGTTACAACTTCTGCATCTAAGGCTCATGTATAATTTGGGAAAAGAGTATAGAAAGAATGTAAGAAGCAGAGAAACTGGAATTTTCTATAAGTATCCTAGGAATGTAAGAATCTACATACGTGAAAAATTATACTAGCATTGTAGACTATCATAAGCCTAACAAAGAAATAAGAGTAGACATACTATCATTGAAGGGGATTACCTCCAGGCCTCAATCCTAGACAAAAACTGCAGGCAATTTAAGAATGTTGAGAGTGGGAGAAATTGTCTCTAGAGAAGAGCACATAAATTGATTATCTAGTGCCAAATGGTCACCTCTGACATCATATATGTCAGGAAAATCATACAGACTGAGGAGGTTCTGTTTGCCTATTCTGGTATATAAAGAGACATATATGTATGTAAAAACAATTAATGGAAAAGAGGCAATGAAATTGAAAGAGAATAGGGAAGGTTTTATTGCAGGGTTTGGAGGTAGGAATGGAAGGAGAAAGTGTAGTTGTACTTTAATCTCAAAAATAAGAAAAATATTTTAATATGCATAAATAAAGAGAAAATATGAATTTACAAGTCTTGACATCACTTGAGCAGAAAAATAATAGCTTGGGAAAATTACAGAAGACACAGTGGGAACTCTGAGGAGACAAGACTGTGGTCATTCTTCAGAGCAGTGCAATGTGATATCTCTTTCTCTGGACACTGAATGTCACTGTTGACATCACAATATGCTGCATGTCACTACAAATATCAAATATATTTCTGGTTTTCTATTCTATAATCTTTCCAAATTCTAAATGAAGTGACTATTAAACCATCTCACATTACATATTTTCTACCCTGATGTCACAATTCAGGAAGCAAAACACTTCCTTTATCATTTATATGTAGATATTCTCTCTCTCTCTCTCTCTCTCTCTCTCTCTCTCTCTCTCTCTCTCTCTCTCTATCTCTATCTCCATAGAACCAAGTGCTCTAAATTGAACTAATTCTACAGCTCTCATAACCTCATATCTTTGTTTGGGAAAACATAAAAATAAATCTAGCTGTTGCACATTAATTTTAAATTGTATTTAAATTAAATTACAGAAGACCACTGTGTGTGTGTGTTTGTGTGTGTGGTGTGTGTGTGTGTGTGTGTGTGTGTGTGTGTGTGTGTATGTGTGTGTGTGTGTGTGTGACCTAGTCACTTCTAAATACTGGATAAAATTTACACTATGTACTTTATAGAATTGTTAATGACCTTGTAAGAAATGTTAGTTCTGTTATAAAACTAGTAAGAACAGGCAAATTGAGAACAAAGCAGCCTCCAAAGCTAAATGTTGACATGGTCTGAATTCAGAAGAACAGCAGGACGATTGTAAGAGGATCCCCAAGGACAGAAGACATCAGCTGGTAATTACATAAATGTATGAGCTGATGAAATAAAAGACTTCTTTTTCTCAGGACATTACTCCATCCATACTCACTCTTATTATGTTAAGAAAAAAGATGGCACTAAGGAAAAGTCTAGTAAATCAAGAAAACTAAACATACTTGTGTATCAATGCAGTGTTTGGGTCTGGAGATGTACTAATCAAAGGCCAATGAGAATGAGCTCCAATACCATGACTATGACCAACTCATTCCCTGCTCAAAATGTCCAAGGCAAATAACTTAGTTATGGGGGCCCACATTGAAGTAAAAGATAAATTTAGTTTACTAAAAGGTGGGCACAATTTCAGCAAAATTGTTATAAGCCAACAATACTTGTAATTAATGCCCCCAATCATTATGTGAAATTGAGCAAACCCCGGTTAAATTTTACTTAGATCACGATCGTAGTTTTATACATAAGTTGCTGAATATTATAAAATATATATGACAAAAAATAGCAAGTGATGGTAGCTTCAAAGTAATCACAAGTGTTGATAGAGGGCCACCTCCAGAATGTACAATTCTAAACTTAGCATAAAAGTTGAAATATAAATCAACTCAATACTTATCATAGAATTTAAATTCAGTGGGCAAATACATTGGATTCTGCTGAAGATAAAGATTATACAGAATGTCTAAAATTCAAACTGTTAAAAGCCTCCAAATTATCTGAATTCTAAACTTATTTGAAGGGTAAGAATGCTTATTGTGCAAGAGCACAGTAGGGTACCTTATGTCTTCTTTTGTCTTTCACACATACAGGCACAGATAGTCATTGATACACAGAGGTATTCACATGTGTATACAACACCCATTTACCCCCACACACTTATTTGTTGCTTAATAGATTTAACACAGTATAATATGAATCTATATGAATGGGACATATCAAAATTAGATGAATTAAAGTGTGAATAGGAAAGAAGATGGATTATTAAGTTCCTAAACTATAGGAGTATATTTTGATACATTTAACATATAGAAAAAATGAAATGTTAACACAAATAATAGATACTTATATTGTGAGTTAAATATATAACATCACCACATTACTTCAAGATAGATTGTAAAAATTAGAGTATTATCAAGAGAAATGGCCCATCTGTTGAGTCAAATTGAGACATCATTTTAGAATTAAACCTAGACTATAAAGCAGGCATTCTATGTTCTGCCTTGAATTTTGTCATATTTGTCTAGATATATCTAGAGATTACACTAAACATTCCCTAGGGACACATTTATTAGAACACTCAGGTCCTAGTGAACTAGCAGCTATCACTGTATTTGATAAGGCTCAGTATTGAACAGCCTAATAATAAACAAGCTTCAAAAACTACACACATTACTGAATGAGGCATTCAAAATGCATACTCACAGAAATTTGCAGTTTATCACTACTGATACAAGCTTTCTATTACAAAATAAGCTGAAGCTTCAAATGTTAAAAGATCTTCATAACAACGATTTATTGATTGAAATTTGTTTCCATTAAGCAATTAGAAAGTAAATTCTTTTAAAATATCTGATGAAGACCGGTATGTATGTCTGGGAAAGATAGAAATGTACTTTGTTTGAAATACAAATTTTAATAAAACACTAGATCTATTAACAGCAATAATGAGGCAACAATGACTGATATCAAAGATGGCAAGGTAGTCATTTATTCAGCAAATCAAAGAGATTAGGGAAAGAACCCAACCAGAGCTGAAAAACATTCACAGTTTTGACTTTCAGGGCCCATGGCATTAACTGATTCATTCAATTAAAAATTCCCAAGTTCCTACCCTGCAATCTTTATAACAACAGTTAGAAATAGCCACAAGTTAAGACTGAAAAACCATTGTCTTCATGAAAATACAAATCTGTTTCAGGCACATTATTAATATTCACCTTAATTTAGAATTTATTGAATAGATTTTTCCTCTGAGTAGACACATTCTTTTAAACTTCAAAGAATTTGGAATTCAGTCATCAAATGCTGGGATAGCATTTTTCAAACATTTTTGTAATGATAACGCATTATCCACATGGAAATTACCCAGGAATTATCATATAGCTATTAACATAATCTTCAGTATTCCATGTTGTCATGTTATACTGAAAACACAGACTTCTGCATATATTTTACCTTTTCAATTTTTATAATGGTGTATTCCAAATAAAAGATATCCACCTATTAATAAATATGCAAAACTAAGGCCATTATCTGATTAAGTAAAAATTTTTAGTATTACTCATTTTACAAATACAGCATAGACATAAATATATGTTTCAGCTATTAATGAGCAATTACACATAATACTAACATGCTGAAAATGCAATCAATGTGGGATGTGGCTCATATTTTATACCTAATAACCTAGTTAGCTACATATAGGGAATGTTGCCAAGATGTTACCTTTTGAAAATAAAACGCTTTTTTTTAAGGGTAAAAATTGTAACATAGGTCAAACACCAGAAATATTAGAATATTTTTATTGCTAATCAAAGATTAGTACAACATATTCAACAGTCATGATTATGTCTTTGTTATATCATAATTCTGAAACTGTTCTCTTTCCACATTTTTAGGGTGAACTGAACATTGTCTAAGCTTATGTTGGGCATAATGAAAACAGGGATTATTAATTGAGTTCATTTATCAATGAATTATATAGCTAACCCAGATGCTTTGTAGACAAAAATTCATGCGAAGGGCTACATTATTCAAGTAAGCCCCAGTTCAGTTGTCAACCCTGATGAAATTAATAGGTTAATTGCTAAATCACTATTTTGTTTAGAACTACAAAAGCACACATTTAGAGACTGTGTGCTGCATGTTTCAAAGCACAGAGTATTTTTAATCTAAGAAGCACCCCCAGAGCCCAAATAGACCTACTGCTTTCCTAGCAGTGACCAACATGCTGGCAATAACACAATTAATAAAAATCCCCCGAGTCTAAGATGAAAATGCATTTTTTTATTTCTCTGGAGTCATTGAGATATTCATTTTCTCTAAAGCCATATCTATAAAAAATATTCAGAGCCAAGCAAACTATTCAGAAAACAAAGAAAGGCATTTTAATTAAAATAAGTACGTGTCTTTTGTTTGATTTTCTCTTTTGAAAAATTCCAAGGCTGACAATAAACCTCAAAATCCAGATTGTCTTATATGTGACATTTGCTTTCATAAACCATGCAGTTATCAAGAGCTAATCCTGTAGAGAAACTAATCAAGGAAGGTGTTACACAAATGCAAAACATATGATTAAAGAGGGGGAAGGCAGATCTCATGCAAAGAACTGAATATTATAATGAAATTGCCACTGAATGGAGAAGTGAAGACTTCAAGCTCACTTTAATTAGGGCACTGAGTGGAATCCCCTAAGACCAACAAGAATTGAACAGCTAATAATCAGTTGTTCTTCACTGATTACCAGTTAATCATGTCCCAAACACAACCACGGGTCCCTTGCTAATTATGCATACATTTTCAGGCCTCTCTTTTAATCTCCACACTTTTTAGGGGTATACAAATCTTAATCAACTCACTGAACAAGTGCCTACAACCAACAAATGCCTTGAAAACCCTTCCTACTGTTTAGCAAGTAAATATTTGCATCCTTTTGTGCCACAGTGGTAAACATTGGCTGATCTTATGAGGGGGGAAGAGCTCAGAAGGCAAGTAACAAGGCGCATAGGACTTATCTTTTCCAAATAAAGAGTTGTTTTACCATACAAACTGAACATTCTTCATGGAAATTTGAAAGAACTTAGAGAGAGTGAGAGAGAAAGAGGAGAGAGAGTCCCATGATTCAACCATGAAAAGAGAACCATTGATAAAATTTGTTATTATTTTTAGATTTTGTAGAGAAGATGCATTTTCATGAGCATATCTATGATTTAAAAATATATCACATCATATAATTATAATTTAACAGCGTGTGTCTTATCAAGATATATTTTTATACTTTTGAAAATGTTATATATTTTAATAGCATTCTGTCACCTTGTCCAACCCTCCTAGGTTATCCTCTGCTTCCCTCTGCCCCAGCTTCATGTGCTTGAGTTCACTTTTTCTCACATCTTGTCACTATCTATTTCTATCAAAAAATCCATCAACTACTAAAAACCAAAACACACAAAAAAATCAAAATATACAAGTTTAGATAAGAGAAAACTAGTAAGACAAAAAATACTCAAACTAAAGAAAACAAGTATCACCTTAATAAAAGAATACATTCTACTTTGAGTTGGCCAACTATTCCTGAGCATGGAGCCTGCTTTTTCCAGCATATATCAATTGCAAATAGTTTCTTGGTTAGGGTTGGGATTCTGTCTCCTCAATCCGATCCAATGCTGGGATTTTGTCCAGTTGAAACTTGCACAGTTCCTGTGTGTGCCATAAAAGTCTCTATGAGTGCATATATGGACCAGTAGAATGGTGTTTGGATGACACTGTTTCCTTGAAGTCATTGACCAGCTCTGGCTCTCTCTTTGTGTCTCTCTCTTAACAGTGACACTATGGATTTCTTTGTTAATTACTATATACTGCAAGAAAAAGCTTTTCTGGATGATGCTTTTATCTATGGATATAGTAATACATTATTAGGTATCATTTTATTTCTCTGTCCCTTTAGCAAAATGATAGTAGGAGTTCTTTCCCTAGGCATATCAACTATCAGGATTTTTGTTTGTCCAGCTCCATGCTGGACCCAGCCTTACTTAAATCAAGTCTAAATGCAGCTGGATATTCCCACAAAAGTTGTGCCATTAGTATACCAGGATATTTTGCAGAGGGGTGACAGCTGCCAGTAACAGCATTTGTAGATGGATGTTATTGAGCATTATTATTCTCCTCTGGCAACATGCAAGGTATTAGCATCATTACTTCTAGCCATTTAGGGGTGAAGCTTTTACTTAGGCATGAGATCAATTCTCTATGTTTGATAACATAAGCAACACGAAGTATCTTCAGCTGTAGGGCCTTACCATAAGAATATTGAGATTAGCCAATAGCTTCAGAAGTAGTCTGTAATGTTTCAGAGAATATATGGGCCCCCTTTTTGGTCAATGCCTAGATATGTTACTACTCATTCTTGGCACTGGAGATATTACTTGGTGGCATAAGATATCTAGTCCCAACTTCTTCTCCACTTAATGATAACTCGATCTAAACACACACACACACACACACTAGGTTTTTGGTCTGGGACAGATGTGGGCTAGGAGGAGATGCTCCTGTGGACAGACTGCAGCACAACTAAGTCTATAGAGACAGTAATTTAGGAAAGTTCTCTACACTCTACTTTCATCTCCACTGAGTCCTTGGTAGAGAAGGGTTCTGTGTGTTCAGAGAATCACTTAAGAATTGAGATGGGCTGAGAGGAAAGGAACAAAGGGCTTCCAGATAGATCTAAGATGATCCCAAGTCAGCACCAAAGATCAAGTCCAAAGGATACATTTATTTTTTATTGAATTTCACCATACATTCAAGTGGACATAGCATACTTTCTTTTACCTTACAGGAATCATTTAGTAACCTTCTTCCTTTAGAATTAATGATTACTAACAAATGCCTTAGGAATTAAAACTGCCTATCTGCTTATGGCTATTTCCAGCATAGTTACAAAACAAACAAACAAATAAACAAACAAACAAAGACAAACCCGTATTTGTTTAAATTTCCTGCCACACACAAATGTTCAGAAAAATACTTTAGATTTCTGGATAGATTTAGATATATTTTGCAGATGTTGAGTATGGTTTTTCAGTTACTATGATAGATTTTAATAACTTCAAATAACTGAGATCTGCAAATGTAACCTCAAAAATGCTTTCTCTGAGTGGAGGATCTGGGAGAAGTTCGGGGAAACAAGTGGGTGGGTGGATTTGACCCAAACACATAGTATATATGTTTGAAATTCTTTTATTTTAATATTTTGTAGGTTTTTTCCAACTTTTTTATTTCAATTAGAAACAGGATTGTTTTACATGACAATCCCATTTCCCTTCTCCCACCTCTCCTCCACTACCCGCCCCCCCAAAACTAAAATCTTATCTGTCACATATCATTTCTGCTCCCCCTGGATGGTGAGGCCTTCCATAGGGTGTCATCAGAGTCTTTCGTTTCCTTTGGGGTAGGGCCTAGGCCCACCACCGTATGTCTTGGCTCAGGGAGTAATCCTCTATATGGACTGGGCTCCCAAAGTCCACACCTATGCTAGGGATAAATACTGGGCTTCAACAACAGGTCTCATAGATTTCTGAGGTTTCCTCACAGAAAACCTTGTTTCTTGGGTCTGGATCAGTCCCATACTGGTATTCCAGCTATCAGTCTGGGGAGCAAGAGTTCCTGGATGTTCAAGTCAGCTGTTTCTGTGTGTTTCACCAGCATGGTCTGGACCTCTGTGCTCTTCACTGGTCCTTCTCTGCATCTGGGTTCCAGTTCAGATCGGTGATTAGTTATGGGTGTCTGCTTCTACTTCCACCAGCTGCTGGATGAAGGCATGTAAGTCAGTCATCAATCTCATAATCAGGGCAGGGCATTTAAGGTAGCCTCTCCTCCGTTGCTGAGATAGTTAGCTGGTGTCATCTTTGTAAATCTCCAGACATTTCCCTAGTGCCTGATTTCTCTGTAAACCAAAAATGTCTCCCTCTATTATATCTCCATTCTTGTTATTGTGTATTCTTCCCCTGACTCAACCTTTCTGCTCTCTCATGTCCTTGGCATCCCTCTTCCTCTCCCCTTCTCATTCTGCTAGCAAACTCCCCCCTCTTCCCGTGTTCCCAATTTGCTCAGCAGATCTTGAACCTCTCCCCTTCTCCAGGGGACCATGTATGTCTCACTTAGGGACCCCCGTGTTTATTAGCTTCTTTGGCAGTGTGGATTGTAGGCTGGTAATCCTTACTCTATGTCTAAAATCCACACATGAGTGAATACATACCATGTTTGTCTTTTGTGATTGGGTTACCTCACTCAGAATGGTTTCTTCTAGATCCATCCATTTTCCTGCAAATTTCAAGATTCCACTGTTTTTTTTCCCTGCTGAGTAGCACTCCATTGTGTAAATGTACCACATATTCTCTATCCATTCTTCGGTTGAGGGCATCTAGGCTGCTTCCAGTTCCTGGCTATTACAAATAGTGCTGTTATGAACATCGCTGAACATATGTCCTTGTTGGATGAATGTGCATCTTTTGGGTATATGCCTAAGAGTGGAATTGCTGGATCTTGTGGTAGACTGATTCCCATTTTTTTGAGGAGTTGCCATACTGATTTCCAAAGTGGCTGTACAAGTTGGCACTCCCACCAGCAGTGGAGAAGTGTTCCCCTTTCTCCACATCCTTTCCAACATGAACTGTCATTGGTGTTTTTGATTTTGGCCATTCTGACAGGAATAAGATGGTATCTCAGAGTTGCTTTGATTTGCATTTCCCTGATGGCTAAGGATGTTGAACACTTTCTTATGTGTCTTTCAGCCATTTTAGATTCCTCTATTGAGAATTGTCTATTTAGTTCTGTACCCCACTTTTTAATTGGATTGTTTGGTGTTTTGGAGACTAGCTTCTTGAGTTCTTTGTATATTTTGGAGATCAGGCCTCTGTCAGAAGTGGGGTTGGTGAATATCTTTTCCCAGTCTGTAGGCTGCCGTTTTGTCTTGCTGACTGTGTCTTTTGCCTTACAGAAGCTTCTCAGTTTCAGGATGTCCCATTTATCAATTGTTGATCTTAGTGTCTGTGCTACTGGTGTAATATTCAGGAAGCGGTCTCCTGTACCAATTAATTCAAGGGTATTTCCCACTTTGTCTTCTAATAGGTTCGGTGTAGCTGGATTTATGTTGAGATCTTTGATCCATTTTGACTTAAGTTTTGTGCAAGGTGATAGGCTTGGGTCTAACTGCAGTCTTCTACATGTCTGCAACCAGTTATGCCAGCTTAAAGTATGTATTTAACAATACTCTTCTGACATATAAAGTAATAGGCATATGTGTAAGTTAATTATCTCAGTTAGCTATGTCTTCATATATGTGCATTTCAAATATCATACTTTATGATATTCCTTTTATACTATTTATAAGTGGTATTTTTTTACTTTGTTCTCTGCATATTTACTGTTTTTACATATAAATACAACCTTTAAAATGATTCTCTGTTCACAACTTTAATTAATGTGTTTATAGTTTTATTCTTTCTTGTTTTAGTTTTATATATAAATTCATCTCTTTAAAATATAATCACCACTGGAAAATCCCACCCCGGGGTCTGAAGGCAAAATGAATTGGTCCCTGAGGACCCAGGGACCCTGACTTTGCTGAGATCGCTGAGCTATTCCAGCCCCCACAGAGTGCAGAGTTGGGCTGCTTCGGCCCCTGACTTGGACCTAACTTCTGCCTGCCCACTCTGGGAACTCCTGCCCAGGGGTCTGCAGGCAGGTCAACGCAGCCCTTGAGGACCAAGCAAACCAGAGTCTACTGACATCTCTGTGACCCTCCTGCTCTTGCCCATCTGGAGAGTGAGTGCCTCAGACCTGCCTACATACACCTTGAGACCCATCAGAGTATTGGAGCCAATTGCACCCACCTGAAGACATCCCTGGACCCATACACAACAGTAAAGGAAGTGACACCACCTGCACCCACTGGAAGAAGAGATGGGAAGACAACAATATAAGAACACACCCAACAACAGGAAAACCAATAAGACACCACCAGAGTATAGGGACTCTACAACAGCAAGACATGACCATCCCAACACAGAAGAAGCAGAAGAGAGCAACCTTAAAGACTACTTCAAGTAGATGATGGAGACCCTAAGACAGGAAATCAGAAAATCCTCCAGAGAAATGGAAGACTAAAAGATGCAAGAAATCAAGGAAAGCCAAGAAAATACAATTAAACAGCTGAAGGAAACAGTTCAAGACCTGAAAACTGAAATAGAGACAATAGGGAAAACAGAAACTGAGGGAATGCTGGAAGTGGAAAAGCTGAGTAAATGATTAGGAACCACAGATGCAAGCATAACCAACAGAATACAAGAGGTGGAAGAAAGAATCTCAGATGCTGAAGATAAACTAGAGGAAATAAATTCATCAAGCAAAGAAAATATTAACTCCAACAAATCTTTAACACAAAATATTCAGGAAATATGGGACACTGTGAAAAGACCAAACCTAAGGATAATAGGTATAGAAGAAGGAAATCCAACTCAAAGGCACAAAGAACATATTCAACACAATCATAGAAGAATACTTTCCCAACCAAAAGAAAGACATGCCAATGAAAGAAGCCTACAGAATGCCAAATAGCGTGGACCACAAAAGAAAGTCTCCTCATCGCATAATAATTAAAACACCAAATGTACAGAATAATGAAAGAATATTAAGAGCAGCAAAAGAAAAAGGCCAAGCAACATATAAAGGCAAACCTATCAGAATTACACCGGATTTCTCCATGGAAACTCTGAAAGCCAGAAGGAACTGGATAGATATTCTACCAACTTTGAAAGAACATGGATGCCAGCCCAGACTACTACACCCAGCAAAGCTTTCAATCACCATAAATGGAGAAAACAAGATATTCCATGACAAATCAGATTTAAGCAATATGTAACCACTAATCCAGCCCTACAGAAAGTACTGGAAGGAAAACTCCAACCTAAGGAAATTAACTACACTCACAAAAACATAGGCAATAGATAAACCCACTTTACAAAACCCAAAAGAAAAGCAGAGTAAATCCACATACAACCATAATCACTAAATGAATTTAGGGTACACTATATGCTGTAAGTCCTTTTCCTTGAGAACTGGTTTTTTATCTCAAAAATATAAATATATCATAGATAGCATCTTTTTTTCTATGTAAACATATGAGGATTTTTGTCTTTGTCTTCTCCAGAGCACCTGTTTGTGGTATACATCATGTCCTATGATGATAACTCAATTATGATACCTTGCTTTCCCCTTGACTTTGTGGAAAAGGTTTCTTTGCTGAAGGTGTTCTAGATCATTTATTTATTGCTTTAATAAAACACAGAAAGATTTTCTTCTTAAAAGCAAGATTCCATTAAGAGAAACAAGGATAAAGACCTACATGGAGGGACTCCAAGGCAGTAACCTGGAGGCAGGAACTGAAACAGATCACAGAAATCAATGTTATTTAATGTATTGCTTCTACTAGTGTGTCCACCTGATGAGGGATGGCATTGTTCTCCTTAAGCTGGGCCCTCTCACATAAATTATTAATCAAGAAAATTACCAGTAGATTGCCCATTTTCTGACAGAGGTTCACTTTTCCCATGAGGATCTATTTTATGTCCAGTTGACAAAAACCAACTAGCAAAGGAGACTTTTTTACTCACATTTAACAATAAATGACATTGCATTACATTTTATAAGATAAAACATCATAAAAATTTTTGCTATCTTAACTGAAGAGAACTAATTCCATAAACATATAAATACATAGATATGTATGTAGATATCTTCAGGTATTGTAGGTTTGGACTATCCTATTGCTGTCCTTTGCTCATCACAGTGCCACCTACTCTTTACCCACTAAAGAATTTCTAGTACCTTTCAATAATTGTTTTAGAATATGATCAACACATCTTCTCCACAAATACCCACTAGCTATAGTGCTTACATATCATGAAATATGTGCAAAGACCTTTGAACCATTCCATGTTGAAAGATCTGTTGATACAGAGCTTGGAATCCTGACAAAAGCCCTGTGCTTTCAAAGTGATGGAAAATAGAACTCAGACATAACAGTGTTTCATACTGACCAGGTTTTGTCCTCAGATCTGTTGTTAATACCCACCATAGGTTTCCACACCAGCACATCAATATTGACTATTCAGATAAACCCATTTTATTATTCTTTTCTTTTTGTTTTTTTGAGACAAGTTTTCTCTGTGGCTTTGGAGGCTGTCCTGAAACTAACTCTTGTAGACCAGTCTGGTATTGAAATCACAAATATCTGCCTGCCTCTGCCCCCTGAGTTCTGGGATTAAAGGCATGCACCACCACCACCCAGCAAAACCCATTTTATATTTCAGATTTTAGATGCAAAATAATTTTATGAAAAAATTAACATTTAATAAAATTATTGCAGTCTTTTTGAGTCTACTAAAACAAAATACCCATAAAAGTGATTTACAAATATTGAAAAATTGTTTCTGATATTGCAGAAATTGGCAAATTTAATATTAAGACAAACAATCAGTGTCAGTTAAGATTGTATTGTGGTTCACAGAAAGCATTTTCTCATTGTGTCCTTACGGTATAAGAAAATTATTCTCATTTGTGAATCCACACCCTCAGTGTTAATCTCCATACAACCTTGCTTCCTGATAGCATCTTACTTTGGGATGTGGTTTCAGAAGAGAGATAAACAAATATTGCTCTTACAGTAACAAGGTTTTGATTTATTATGTGGCTTTCATGGACTGAGCAGAAGCTTTTATCCTAGGAATCCAGCACATTTAGTTTGTAAAGAGACATACAGCTTATTTTTTATGCCACATAGTATTTCAACCCAAGTGTATCTAAGGAGCAGCAAAGGACAACAGGCAGTGTACAGTGGTGATTGTTTTCAATAAAATTCTAGTTGTAAAACAAGTAGGAAGCATGACTAAGGGTGGGAGCTATAGTGGACTGATGCTTTAGGTGATGGGTAGAATAAATTTTAGGATCTTAATGGACTTTTGAAATAAAGATGTAGCCATAGACTTTGGAACTTAAGTTAATTCAACAGACTCTTTATAAATTATGGATTATCTAATGGATTGAAATAAATCTCAAGGTTTAATTAATAAATTACAAGGTTTAAATTAGAGAAATGGTTCTTGCACATTGACCATTCAGAAAGAATTTTACTCTATAGGACATATAATTTTTTAAAGTAATAGCAAAATAAGAATTGCAAGAAAAACCCTTTTAGAGGTTTACCTTCCTAAAGAAGTTCTATTTAGACATTTATCAAAAATAGATAATTCCCCCTTGTGTATTCCCATCACTGGTATAGGATTGTCTTAAATTTGCAAGCCGAGTGTTGTTAAGTTCATATCTTCTGGCTTTCCTTTTCTCTTTCTCAAACATCAAATATTTGCTTCGCAGAGCTGAAGGGTCTGCCTACAGATACACTCAGGACCCTGTTGTGCTATCCATGATAGGGTGCCTATCTTTGCTAATACAATGCTCCCTGAATTTGAAGGGAAGATTCATATTCTCTATGTCTGTTCCTTTCAAGATCCATGAAACTGTACAGTAGTCAATTCTTGAGATTGCTTTCCCACTTCAAGGACCAATCCTGGCTCCCCATTGCTGAGAAGGTCTCTCTCCTAATGAAGACTTAAAACAATTATTTTAATATATGTTCCCTTTTACCTTAAATTAAAACTATTTGGTTTATTACAAAATAAATAGCAATAAAATGTGTTTATCATATTTACCCTGTCATTCATTCTTAGCATCAGTAGGGAAATGATTTCCAAAATCCCCCAATCTTCTTTCTGTAATCAGAAAGTAATGCAGCCTAAATTTTATCCATTGATAAAATTTAGATTATGACTATATTAATGTTCATTAACTATCTTTTCCTTTTCTCCACGTATCTGAAAAGACAAATATAACTTCTATTTTTACATCCCTTTCCTTCTTCATGCTTCAACTACTTCACATCTAAATGTGAAGAAAAAGAAAATGAATGTCCCAAACTTGGTAGAACATTCTTGTATCAATGACAACATATCCATTCTCAAAAAACATGCTGCTCGTAAAAATAATCTTATTAATTCTAAGCAATAGTGAACCAGGCCCCATGTACGTGTTTGTCAGTTAGGAGACCTAGACAGTCTATGGGACCTCTGGTAGTGGAACAGTATTTATCCCTAGTGTAGAAATGAACATTGGAAGCCCATTCCCCATAGAGGGATACTCTCTCAGCCTAGGCCCTGCCCAAAAAGAAGTGATAGATTTTGATTATCCCCCATGGAAGGCATCACTCTTTCAATGGAGCAGAAGAGAGATGGGATGGGGGTCCATGGGGGACATGGGAGTATGGAAGGGAGAGGGAACTGGGATTGATATATAAAATATTATTGTTTCTAATTTAAATAAACAAAAAAATAAAAAAATCTCATTAGTTCAGAGTAATAGACAGCAGTATACAGATGACTCTTACACAGAGATTCATTCTGCTTCCATTTCCTCCTCAAAGAGTCATGCAGCTTAAGTGTGGACTGAGACAAGGTTATACAACAAATGGAGATAATACCAGAGTTCCCAAATGCCAATCTCTTTAATCTCACTGAAACAAGAAACTCAGCCCTTCACTTTCTGAATTCTTATTTAAACCCTCCCATAAAAGGGATTTTTGGAAATACTTGGAGTTAACTATAATCTTCTAACCCTAGCAATATAGCTGAGTAGAATTTCCTTGTCCCTATCTCCATCCCATTTCTCTTATTTCCATTGGTTCCCTAAAACTTGCCTTTCTACTTAGCATTTAACTAGCAAGGACTATATGTAGTGCCTATTACTAATAATATACAGAGCATGAAGATTTGCCCATTTATTCCAGTAGATGATACCCAATAGACATCATTACCCCTACCTTTGAAGAGTGGGGAGAGAAAAGGAAAAGCCACCACCATGGATCACTGCCTTTCATGATACCCCTGGAAAGTTTAAGCCCTTTATCCTTTACAACATTTAAAGAAAATAGAAGTACCCCCATAACAGAAAAGGCATAGTTTTAAAATTAATCCACTTATACATTTAATTATTGATAAAAATGTAAACTCCTTCAGGGAAGAAATTTTATAGTTCTCTGTGTCCATACACCTAGTCTAGTGTGTAGCCCACAGTATGCAATTAGCAAACAAGAAGGTGAAGATTATGTGGGTTGAAGGTGGGGATTAAAGGGTTGGTAGTTTTAATTCCTTCCTAAATGAAAAAGGAATAGGTGAATTAGACTGAAAAATGTTTAAATCATTTAATGAACCATTTCTGAGAGGGTATTATTTAGATACTTTTTAATCTTTGTACCAGAAAATAGGTAGATTTTATTCCGATTTTCTATTCTAAAACTTAAATGTGTCTTGTTAAAATAACCTCAGTATGCAATTATGTTCATAGAAAGACAATTTTTATTTCAGGTAGTCAAATAATAAAATGTTGGAATAGTTTATAAACAAATACAATTTTTTTTCTTATGAAGCAGCCTAGAGATTGGAACTCCCTCTAAAACTATGCAACTGTGAGGAAGCACCCAGAGTAAGGTGAAGAAACAAAAACAAAACCTATCAAAGGGAACAAACTCTGCAAATAAAGGCTATTTGGTTATTTCTCATATTTAAATACTTTTCAATTAATCAGTTCATTCTTTTTTCTAAGAGTGAATAGGCCATCTTAAAGTACTTAATAAAATCCAGTTTGCACATGTGAGTATTTGAGTGCATGTGTGTGCACAGGCTCACAGGTAATTAGTTTGAGAATTTTGACAACTTTCATGTAAAAATACAGGATATATATTTTACATAAAAAATGCAAGAAAAGAAGAGTCACATCAGCAAGATGGCAAAATAGGAAGCCCCATTGTGTCATCTCATGTGCAAATGAAATGAACAGCAAAACACAGACAAATCCCCTCTAAGAGAAATGCAGTAACAAGTTGAGAGATCCCTACTCACAACACTCTTGAAAATAACTTACCTGCATATTCAGGTGGGAAAAGCTGAGACTCCTAATGCCTCAAAACCTCACTTCTGATAAGGAAATCCCAACATCCAGACTCTCCCTGGCAACAGAGCTTTGTAGTTTACTTGAAACTTCTGGTGTTTTCTCTGTCTCTCCTAAGGGAGTGGCTGCTCCATCTCCTTCAAGTCCAGCAATGGAAAGTGAGCCTTAAATGGGCTAATGACCACTTTTTATGAATAACCTCCTGCTGTTCAGTGAAGCACTAACAGACAATGATGTCCAGTTCCCCATTACTTCTGGAAGGTTTACAGTATGTTTCCTTGGGCAGTGTTAGATTCGCTCTTTAATTAGACTTCATGTGGGTATGCCTTGTGGAGGTAGGATCACTCCGGGTCTTACCAAGTATGTGGAGACATTCCAACAGTCTGCTCTCCTCAACCGAGGTTGTTCACAAAATTAAACCAATACTTCACCTTCATCACTTCTCTTGGAGGACTTAGCTTTATTTTGAATGCTCCAATTTTCAAAGCCCAACTAAATGACTGACTTTGTGCTAGGATCTGACATGACTCACCATTTGCCAGTACCAAAAGCACAAATTTAAAACAAAACAAAACAAAAAAACCTGAACCTGTTTCCTCCCTATCAGTGACTCTCTCCCAGCTCAGCTCAAACCAAACATACTCTGCTCCCAGTTTTTAACCGGAAAAGGTTTGAATGCCTGCCTCTTGTCCTATCCTTCCCAGCTACTGCTATCTATCAAGCTGTTAAGTAGTCCACATCTGGAAGCTGATGGGGCAGAAGATTAGTAATCCTCTGAGATGCTAAATGGGTGTGTAAGTGCTTCCACAGCTGCCCTGCCCTTAGCTTGCTTCAGTGTTAGAGTGCCATTTAGCTCTCACTACTTTGAGACCTGATGTCTGCTACAATTGTGAATGCAGTTGAGATTGTACCATCTCAAAAAAAAAAATGCTACACGTTTGTCAATATATGCTACGTAGCATGGAACAAGTGGGTAAAATTGTGAGCTTTAGTGTAACACTAGGATAAAAAGGAGCTAGGCCAACTATGTAGCAATCCAACTTCTTCAGCTGTTTACCAAGGGAAGGGATTCTATCTTGCTTGTTTAAAAAAGTCAGCAAAAAACTGAACAACCTAACTTTCAGTGAACTCTTAAAAGTAAATAAGTGTCTGGAGAGAAAAAATACCTTACAGCTTCTTGGGAATTTTGTCTGAACAGATTATTGAAGTTCTACTCTAACATGAGGGGACACAACATGAAGAGGAATGAAAAATTTACCTACTTTGAGGAAAAGAACACATAATCAAAATAAAATGAAGATGGAGGAAATGTTTTTCAAACAAAAATCACACATATGTAATTTTTAATAACCATTAAATTTTGTATATGATTTTAATGACCTATACATAGTTAATTAAATAGTAATAAGCAATTTACTTGATAAAGTATTTAAAGTAACAATTGAGATCCATTACATTAAGCCAGAGATTTAGCAGCCAAATGACTGCACTAAGCAGAAGACATAGAGATGAATAATACAATAACTGAACTGAAAATTCCAATGGAGTGGTTCAACAACAAATTGTATCAAGCAGAAGAATGGCTCAATATAGGCTATTAAAAATCATGTACAGGAGTTCAGCAGTACTAAAGGACACAGCAAAAGGAGACTGAAAGAGATGCTCTTAGCTACATAAAAAACAGGAAGTAGCATTACCCATGGTAGGAAAGAGGCCATTCTCTTTCTTATTTAGGAGTCATTATGGAGGCTACAATTAAGTATAGAAAACAATATGATAGTTTATCTCCTGGAACTGAGACCCATGGATGGTTTATGGATAGGGCTACTAAGAGAGCCAATGGTTATGCCTTTGGAAAGATGCAATGTAGAATCCAAAATGTAAAAAGATCATACAAACATGAGAAAAAGATATGAGTACTTGATATGCAGAACTCGATATGCTGTAGTTCAGATTATTCAAATTGAGAAGGTGATGGGGAATGTACTGTATATGTTTATCTTATTGATTGTTGAATAAAATACTGTTTGGACAATGACAGCAAGTTAGGCAGGACTAGAAGTCAAAGAGGATTCTGGGAAATGTAGTAGAGAAGTGGTGTTCCAGGCAGGAAGTGACAAGGCAAAGAGACTCATATTTAAGAAAGGAGAAACAGGAAATGTCCCTTTTCCCCTCTGCTCTTCCTCCAGCGGCGCAATGTGTTCCACTGGCAAAAGGATAAGTCTTATAACATATAGAGATTTGTGATAATTAAGACTGAGCTAACAGATGAGAATCCTAGTCATTGTCCAAGCAGCATTTGAACCTAATACAAGTTTCTGTGTATTAATTTGGGCCCTAACTTGAGCGGGTGGCTGGTGTAAAGCCACCATGTGGCAGTGGGGCTTGGTGGCTTTTGGAGAAAGGTTTAGCTTAACAAGAAGGCCCAAAACTCCATGTTTATACCAACTTCTTGTTGTTGGCAGATAGAATGGCCATTTGGATGGTCTAATGGAAAAAAAAATGAATGGATTAAAAGTAACAAAGACATGTGGAGGTGATCTTTGGGAGAATATTTGGCATTGGCCTCAATGGCAATTACTGAATTTCATGTTAAAACCCACTGTATGATTTATGTCATAGAACAAGGGTTCAACCATACATTAGACTCTTCAGACAAAAATCTAATCTAGTTTGTGTGGGAGCACCATGCTTGAGGAATATAGAAGAACAGACACAAAAAATCCTTGGAGATCATACTCTCCACAGGTAGACTCAGGGACATGGGATATCTATCAATTGGAATATTAAAAAATGAGACTATCCTTAAATACCATCTTCTGGTAGAAGCCGAGATTGGATATCCTGTGACACTAGGAAGATCATATTTAGTGGGGAAAATTAATCAGATCAAGCCTGACAAATTAATTATATGGGTACTTTAACTTAATCTCCAAATTGCCAATATAATTGTGTGATAATCAATACCTGTTTTGAGTATGTGACTATATGTCTTTGTGCCTACCATTAGAACTCTTTAAACTATAATGCTATGTTATGGCACCCTTGTACAAATCTAAAGTGGCAATATTACTCACTTCAAAAATAATTTTCATAGGAATTTTTCTAGGACTCATAGTATAGAATGAATTTCTGTCATTTTCTTTATTATCTGAAAGCACCTCTTGATTTAATAGAACAAATTAATGAAATTCTGAAGCTACAGTGGTGACCTCCCTGCATGGTATGCTGGTGAAACAGCAGAAGTAACCAAAAACTATGTGATTTGAATTAAGATACATTCCATGAGATGGAACCAATGCCCAACACAGCTCATGTGACCAAAAACTTGAGACTAGACAACCCAGACCAAGGGAAAACTAAATACTCTGTTCTACCAAAGGAAAATAGCAATAAAATAAAATTCTTTTATAATCAAGAGCTGAGTGCCTTGCTCAACCAACCTCTGAGAATCTTTCTTCTGAAGCAGATGAAAACAAATACAGAGACCAACAGCTAAAATATATATAGAGTAGAGACTTTGGAACACTTAGTCCTAAAATGGAATGTCTCCATCAAAACCCTCCCCTCAGAACTCAAGGAACCATGAAGAAGAGGAGGCAAGAAGAGTGGGGGAGTCAGAGGGGACAGAGGACACCAAGAAAACAAGGCCCTCTAAGGACAGCAGGCTCAATGCACATATAAACACACATAGAATGTTCACAGCCTGCATAGACCCTGCAGGGGTCTGTGCTTGATTGGGTCCCATAATTGAAAGGGGAATTGGACACAAGCTCCCATTCCTAACCTAGAAGCTATCTTATTGATAACTATTCATTCACAAAGGAAAACAAATAGGTTTCTCCAACAGTATCACTGGGTAATTAAAATCAAACTTAAACACAGGCTCAGTGCCAGGTAGGAGATAGCCAATAGAACTCAATGGTATTGCTGGAGGTTATCTCACAACTCTTTTTCTGGGCCTTGTTCTGTTTACAGATCTGGCGCTTATATATTATAGTTTCTGATTTTGTTTTCATGGGTTTTCTGCAGGTGTAAATGTATGTTTCAGCATCCGTGTTTCTCTTGCTTTTCTTTGTTCTATTTTTCCTCTGTTTAATTGTTTTGTCCTATTCCAGGTTGTTGTCATTTTATGTTTATATGATTATTATTTTTATTATTATTTACATATCTGCAACAAAGGAGGAAACTTGTAATTTAAGAAAAGTGGCACAAAAGATAAAGAGGGCCACATGACAGGGTGCAAGCAGAGAGTTTTTATTAGGGAAAAGGATCATATGATGGGGGAGGTGGGTGGGGAGATCAGTCCCCGTGTCTGGGAGCAGCAGGAGAGAGAAAGGAGGAGGGGGAGAGACAGAGAGAGGGAGAGAAAAAAAAAGAGAAGGATTGGAAGTGGGCAGAGCCCCTTTAAAAGGGAACATAGTGATTATGCACAGGTGGTGCTCTTAGTGGCTGCAGCTGAGGGAGTATCCTGTCAGAATCCCAAGGACAGGACACTGCAGATGCCTGAATGATAACAGAAACAATGTAATTATGACCCCAGCAATAAAAGAAATAAAAAAACAAAGAGACAAAAGAAAGTTTTGTAACTTAGAAAAATGATGACAATGTGAGTCTTTACATTTTAAGAAATTTCCTCAGGCTGAGAGAGTAGTCCTCAAAAGGGAATGGGCACCCAAAGCCCATTCCCGCACTAAAGATAAATACTGGTTCCACAACCAGGGGCCCATAGACTGCCCAGGCTCCCTAACTGACACCCAAGTTCAGGGATCCTTGTTCGGTCCTATGTTGGTTCCCCAGCAGTCAGACTGGGATCCATGAGCTCCCACTTTCTCAGGTCAGCTGTCTCTGTGGGTTTCCCCAGCATGACCCATTTGGTCATCACTCCTCCCTCTTTACAACTGGATTCCAGGAGTTCATCTCAGTGCTTAGCTGTGAGGGTCTGCTTCTGCTTCTATCAGCTCTATGATGGCATTTAAGGCATTCATCAATCTTATTATAGGGGAAGGGTATTTAATGTAGCCTCTCCACTATGTTTAGATTCTTAGTTAGGGTCATCTTTGTCGATCCCTGGAGATTTCCCTAGTGCCAGATTTCTTGTTAAGCCCATAATGGTTCCCTTTGTTAATGTATCTCTTTTCTTGCTCTTCTTCTCTGTTATTCCCCCAAATAGACCTTCCTGATCCCTCATGTTCTCCTACATACTCCCCTTTTCACTTCTTCTTTCTCCTACCTCCCTCCCTGCTCCCAACTTGCTCCCAATTTACTCAAGAGATCTTGTCCTTACCCTTCTAGGCGAGTGTAGTTGGGGTGGGGGTTAGGGGGCTAAGACGGTGGGCAGTGGGGTGGGTGGTCCATGTATGTCTCTCTTAGGGTCCTCCTTGTTTCTTAGCCTCTGGGGTTGTGGATTGTAGGGAGGTTATCCTCCTAGGTCCTTCTCCAAAAGATGTGACAGACTTTGATGATTCCTCTGGGAGGTCTCACGCTCTCTGAGGAGTGGATGGGGGAGTGGGGTGGGCAGACTGTGGGGGAATGGGAAGATGGGAGGGAGAGGGAATTGGGATTGGTATAAAAAATAAGGTTGTTTTTAATTTAAATAAAAATTAATTAAAAAGAAATTTCCTCAATATGGACAGTAAATTCAGTTTACAGATAATATAAGATGATAATTTCTCTTACTGTGTTTTCACACAGACTTAGCTATTAGTTGTTTCTACCAGCATTGTCCTTTCAACAGGCCAAGTTCAATGTAGAAGGGTTCTACCACATCATGATTGAACAGCTCAAAATTGTCATGGTCAATTCAGTGTTCTATGTTTTGCTTCTTGCCTGCGAAGAAGTTGTCCACCCTGGTCTTGTTGTGGCTATCCATCATGATTTTTCCAGGCAGATGGGAGCCAACAGCACCTTGGCTTCCACTGATCAAAATCCTTTTCCTCTCTCTTTTTGATGAGAACTTTAGTGGTGGGTATTTTTTGGGTGAAACTTCTTTTTAAATCTCTGGTTTTATCTCTTACTGTTCCAACAATCTCTTCAATCTTGCTTTCTATCTTTAGTCACGGGTTTCCTGGATAGACCTCAGCATAACAAAGTTTCCCAAACACAGTAGGCATAGGAGAGCAGCATGATGTCCAGCAGCAACTTCATCTTCCTCCAGTTCATTGAAGACACCCGGCACAGCAGCCTCTTACGAAGACCGAGAACCTCACAGGTCCAGGGCCTAATGTTCCCTTACATATGTCTCCCAGTAGCCCACTCTCTGCTTTCGGGTCATAAATATTCCATTCTCTATTGTACTCTACAACATTTATTCACCATCTAGTTTCTCCTTTCTAGTTTTCTGGTCCCCCCTCCACATACACCCACTCCCCACACATAAACATATACACAAAAACCCCTATGTAAACTTAAAACTAGATCCTAAGAGAAAACAAGTGTCATTTACTTGTCTGTTATGTATGTTATCACTTGAAAAATTTATTCATTTTGGGCTTGCTGGCAAATAACATTGTTATAGAATAATTAATTTATATTAATATCTATAATTTACATGGAATAATTTTCTGTCTTATACAGTATTTAAAACTGTTTAAGATGTTGTTAACTTGTAAAGGACAGTTGAAAGTGGTTAGCAGAAAAGCAGACTGTTAGACAGCATTATAATAAACTAAATTGTATTTAAAAGTCCATGCTTTCTTCAGGAGTATGAGTTCATTGTCATTGAAATAGTAACTGTTCTGAAGAACTTACATATTTATTATTCTGGACTGTCCCCTCACTAGGTGTTATTTTTTGAAAATGACTTATACATAAAACAAAATCTTTCAAAGCATATTTTTCTTTTAGATAATTATCTTTTCCCAGTAGAACTGTTGCTTTATTTGTTTTTCAACTTCCAATACATGTATGGCTTTCAGAAAAATTACAGTTTTATGCTATGAAAAACTTTTTAAAAGTATTTGTTCAAATATATGATTTTTCAGATGCATTTCACATTATTTATCTTTTAATAAACAAGAATGAAATGATGTCAGTGGTTTGGGGAATAAAATTACAGGATAATGTTAACAACAGAAAAGATTTTGTCCTCAGGGTATCAGCCAATAGTAAGTGCTTTCAGCTATTGCTGTTCATAAACATATTATCTGGATATGCTACCATTATTTTAAATGACCATGTTCTTCACCACTGTCATTAGAAATAGATGTGTGAAAAAATTTCATTGTTCTCCAGCTTGAAATGACTGATAGTCTGAATTATATAAAGAACTAACTTCCGTTATTCCAGAAGTTAAAAATTCTGCATACATTGTAAAGAAAACTTTGAGCATTGACTAAAACATGATTTAGTTACAGCCCAGTTGTTCCTTTCCACTGTTTAATTTACTTCAATTATGTCACTTGCATTAAGGTAAATAGTGTAATTTATTAAAAATGTCAAACTTCACATTTCACTTCCTTGATTGATTTCAGCTATTTAGAAATCAGGGCATTGTACTCCATGCCATGTCTCAGCAAACACCCAGCTTGCAGCACTTTTACTCTCTTCAGTCTGTTTTCTACGAATGCAGTGGCATTTTAATATATTTCTTTTTTATCTAAATATCTTTGCTTTATTTTTAAAGTTCAACAAATACTGTTTCCTTTAATGCCATTGCTTCCTGAACCTCAGTATTTTCTAGTATTCTTTTCTTATTAAGGACATATTAAATCACTCAAAGTAGCCTTTTTTTTGACACAAAAAATTTCAGTTACTGACAAACACAGAATGCAAGGAAACAAAGGAAACAAAGCCCAGCAAGAGATGAGCAAACTCTATTCTGTAATGTGAATAAATGAAAGAACCAGAGACTGATATTGGGGTTCAAACTTCAAGCTAAATATCAGAAAAGTAAAGCAGCTGGCCACTAACTTCTTACCTCTACCTTAAGATGAATGGGCTGATGTTGCATGGGGTTCTTTGTCCTGGCTGGTAACTGCTGCCACTTCAGCCCCAAATAAACACAAAGATGCTATATTAACTATGAAACTGTTGGCCAATGGCTTGGGCTTCTTATTGGCTAGCTCTTTCTTAATTATTTACCCATTTCTATTAGTCTAAGTATTTCCTTTTGGTCTTATCTTACCAGAGAAGAGTCTGGATCTGTTACTTCTTTGGTCGCCTACATGGAAACCATTTCTGCCTACCTTTCCCAGAATTCCCCTCTTTTCCTAGTCCTGCCTATCTTCCTGCCTTATTGGAAAATATTGTTCTATTCATCAACAAATAAGACAAAAATATATATAGAAAAACATACCTATCAGGGTGATCCTGTCTCCATGAGCTCTCACTAAGCCTTGGATTATTACCTCTACTCAGGGAGCTGGAGAATGAATGCCTTCTACTAAATACCTGCTACTGTCTTTTATACCCCTCTAGTGCTGGGATTAAAGGTGTGAGCTATAATTCTCTTTTAGACTGATTCACTCTGGTGTAGATCTGAATGGCCTTGGACATACAGAGATCTGTCTATCTCTCAGTCCTGAGCCCTAGGATTAAATGTTTGTATCACCACATAACTTCAGGCTGCTGGGATTAAAGGTGTGTGCCAGGCATCTGTTGCTTGTGGCTGATTTTGCTTTCTGAATCCTCAGGCAAGCTTTAATAAATCATAAATAATATATCAATACACTACTTTGTAAATTCTCAATGATCTAACACTAGACTATTTTTAAAGAAAAATAATTATTATACAGTACAAAAATAAAACAGAGACTGTGGATTATTTTTATTAAGGATATAAAAAGAAAATTTCTTTTGTTATATAGAAACAAATATACAGAAGAAATAATGCATACACAGGTTAGTGAACTAGTGCCTCAACATATGGGAATCCACACAGTTCCTACTTTATAGCAATAGCTGGATATTTTTTATATATATAAAATCATAAATATTTATGATTTTGTTCATGTATTTCCATTTGTTTTTTTTTTATTGGACTCTTAATATGTGGCTCAGGCAAGGCTAGAACTTGCAGTCCTCTATGCCAGCCTCTTGATTTCTGTGTTTGCCTTTTTATGAAATTGTGCTTAGTTCAAGTATCCTATATATGTTTGAGGGAACTACTGTAATTGAAATAAAGTACATTATTCATAGATGAAAGTGGACTATTCATAATAACAAAATATTTCTGTATATTATCCTTCTAAATAGAGCTGAGTAAGTTTGATAGAGGAAATCATTTGAGAAATTTGATTACTGTTTTCCTTCTGCATCCAACACTCATATATGTATTTTCATTGACAAATAATTATTAGAAAACTTGAAAATTGTTGGAACTATCAGTTTGCTAAGATGATACATTCATAGCAAAAATCCTTTTGAATATGATTATTTAGCCCAGTCATTCTTAAAACTTCTGGCAACATCAAATTATCCTTATCTAGGATTCATCATTTAGATGAATTACCTCCAGTTGGTATTCTCCCATGATGTGTTTTTCTTCTAGGGAAGTCTTTGATTAAGAAAAATGAGATAAGATTAAAAGACAAAATTTGTTCTCATTATCTCAAATAATTTCTTCCTCATTTTCCAAAATAAAAATTGTGGCTGGCACTATCAGTTTCTTTAGTCTTGGTATTCTTCTCAGTCTTTTCTTCCCCTTTACCTGGGGAATAGTAAACAAATGATCCAAATTCCCTATGCTCATACAGGCTCATGAGATTCCATTTTCTAATCAAATGGGACGGAAGCTTAAATCTCTTTCATCTAAGAATTCTGTCCTTACTTTTCTCCTGGCTCCTACTTTCGGCCTTGCTTCCAGATTTAGTGTCTAAAAATGTAGTAACCATGTTCATTCTCACATAGACAAAGATAACTATAAAAATCAGGTCTTGGAGAAGCAGAGTGTATCCCCCATCTATGTATGTAGATTCTATGTGGATAGATTAGCTGTGTTAATTTTTCAGGAATTTTGTTCCTCAGAAACCCTCTGTGAACATTCAGTAGCAAACAATCCCTTTTAAAAAGTAGAAAGATGGAAAGGAAATGGAGGGATAAGACAGTATATATAAGAATCCCTGACTTGAATGTAACCATCAGAAAAAGAAAGATAAATTGGAGCTTCTATCAAGAGCTCTTATTTCATTAAAAGGAGAGGGGTTAGGTGAATGAATGTAGTAGTGAAAAAGCCATAGTTCATGGAGCTTGGTTATTTCCAGGCTCTCTCCTGGCAATCAGTCCCCCTCAATCCTATTAGCATGACTCAATGTGGGAATAATCCTTGTGAACTTCAGATCTTCTCTCCCTGTCACAGTGATACCTAACATATTATTTCTACAAAGGTGAGGTGTTTAAGCCTGATTACGGATTGAGTAAAAGGGGTTTGGGAGGAACAACTGTGACTATACAAAGTTTGCTGACTCAATATATTTGTCCATTTTACTAAACAGTAGACATTTTCAACTTGAAATGTTTTAATCATACAGTGAAAATGTCTACTGTTTAGTAAATGGACCTTTTATTCTTCAACAAGGAAAGGGGAATAATTGACTTTCCATTTTCTCATAATCTATAGGTCTTTTGAGACAAAAACAAAACAAACATACAAAAGCAAACAAATGGACACCACATCCCAACAGTTTACAGGTCGGGATGATAATAACAAATATTAGATAGAGCTGGAGATCTGAAAAGCACCATGACATCAGATATGGAGATACGGAATTTGGAGTTGTCTTTCTGGTTTTAGGTCTCACTTTGGTCCAGTATTTCCTCACTATGCCCCATTTCTCACTTTTGGAATGGTAATGTATATCCTGTGCCATGTTGGAGGTATGCGATCTGCTTTAAAGAGGTTTATAGTTAAGTTAGTGCTTGGAGTCTCAGAAGAGACTTTGAACTTTAGATTTTTAAACAAAATTGAGACTGTGATAGACAATGGGAACTTTTGAAGTTGAATTGGATGTATTTATACATTATGGTATGGCTACAAATCTATGGTGGCCAGGGAGTAGAATGTGGTGGTTTTCGTAAGAATGGCCCCCAATAAACTCATATATTTGATTGTGTAATCACCAGGGAGCAGCATTATTTAAGAATTAGAAGATTAAAAGTATGGTCTTGTTGGAGAAAGTGTGTGACCAGGGATGGGCTTTGAGGTTTCAAAAGCCTATGCTAAGTTTGGAGTTTTTCTCTCTGCCTATGTATTAGGATGTAGTTCTCAGCTACTGCTCCAGTGCCTGCCTGCCTGCTGTCATGCTCCTTACCCTGACGATAATGGACTAAATTTCTGACTCTGTAAGCAAGTGCCAGATTAAACACATTGTTTTATAACAGTTGTCCTGGTCATAGTGTCTCTTCTTAACAATAGAACTATGAATAACCAAATCTTCAAGGGTATCAGACATATGGCAAGTCATTGAGATAAGATATTCAAGCATGGTAAAAATGAGATGGTATACTTATTTATTTGGAGAAGTCTTTTTTATATTTCTGTGTCTTATTATATTATTAATACATTATTGAAGTGCTATAAGAAGTAGACTTGCTATTTTAATGTAATGTACAGCTTCTCAATATGAAAGACCCCTGCCCCTTAGCCCTTTCTTTCTCAAGTTTGTCTCCTCTTCCTCCTGTCGGCGGCTTCCCCGATCCCCACCCCCGGCGGCTTCCACTTCCCCCGCCACCCGCCGCACGCCCGGCCCGAGAACGAGCACCAGGTGGGCCGGCACGAGAACAAACACCAAGTGAGCCGGCCTGGAGCCCTGCCCCTGAGCCCCCGCCCGATGAGAAACACTCCGTCCCAAGGTCTCCGCCCCCAAGGTCAGCCATCTGGACGCGGAGGGAGGGGGAATTGAGTCTGTTGTACCAGACACCAGACCTTGAGAATATGCTGATCTGGAATGGCTCTGTGTCTCATTTGAACCATCCAATAGAAATGATTCTGTATTTCGCCTCATTTGAAAGACTCTGTGTTTCACCTCATTTGAATAACTCTGTACTTTGCCTCATTTGAATAACCCTGTATAGCGCCTCATTTACATTGACCAATGGGAATAGCTCTGTACAATGCCTCATTAGAATTATCCAATAGAATCCCTGCTCCTAGCTTGCGCCTTTTTCCCTATATAAGGACCCCTTTCCCTTGGCTCGGGGCGCTTGGCCTCACAGAAGCTAAGTCTCCCGGGTACCCGTATCTCCAATAAAGCCTCTTGCAGTTTGCATCCAAGTTCGTGGTCTCGCTGATTCCTGGGTGCGGGTCTCCCTCTACGAAAGTACCTCTTCGGGGGTCTTTCAAATACACCCCATATCTTTCCTGAAACTCCTGTTCAAGCACCTAGCAAATCACTGGAATACTTTGCCTTGTCACAGGATAATCAGGTAGCAATAAAATAGATGGGATTAAAATACTCAGTTGGAATAGAAAGTTTTCTAGACATAATAATTCAAGTAGACCATGTGTGAGATAAAAAGGCTCATGCTGTAATTATTTTATTGTGAGAAGAGTGAACAGGATACAAGAGCACTTTCCTGGTTAACTTTCTGATTTCAAATACAAAGATTGACTTACACAAAGCATTGCAATGATAGGCAGAAGAGAGGAGATGATCAAATATGTTGCCAGGATCACAGCAATTAACTCACAACTGGTCAATATGAAGAGAGTAAGAGATTTCAGTGCTTTGCCCTAAATGAGACATCTACATCAAATTCCTATGCTCAAGACTAAATAATCTGTGGGAAAGGGAGGGTCTTAAAAGGAGGTAGGCAGATGACATCAAGAAAATAGTGTTTTCCAGACCCATGGGGTAGATGTACATATGAACTCACAGCAATTGGGGCAGCAGGTAAAAAACTTGAAGAAGATTAACTCTATCCTGGCATGGAAGAGGGGAAATTATCCTGAAGTCTTACCCCTGGGGAAGAGATAGTGGCATTTTATTTCTTCTGGCATAGGGAAAGTCAGTTTTCTTCAATGGTGTCATACGTGGTATAAGTACCACACTCCAGAAAAGACCCTACACACAGAAGTAGCCAGTCAACTGGACTCAAAGGGAAAGAGGTGGAGAGAAAGAGGAGAGAGAGAGAAAGAGAGAGAGAGAGAGAGAGAGAGAGAGAGAGAGAGAGAGAGAGAGGAAGGAGAAGGAGTTATGAATAGGTGATGGAGAACTTGGAGTTGAAGGGTGAGGTATGAAAGTGATCAAACTTCATTGTATGAAATTCTTAATGAATTAATAAAACATTATTTTTTATTTTAGTAGTTGAAATTAGGAAGAAGCTTGCTTCACATGTCAATCCCTTCTCCCTCTCCTTCCCCTCCCCCCAAAATCCCACCTGCCCCTAGCCATCCCCACTTCACTCCCCAGGCAGGGTAAGGCCCTCAAAAGGGGCTCCCCAAAGTCTACCACATCATCCTGGGCCAGGCCTAAGCCCTTCCCCATGTCTCCCAGCCAAGAGAGCATTTTTAAAATAATAAATAATTATGCCCTGACCCTCAATGTACACCCTAGTTCAAGATCATATCTATGCAAACCAGACTATCAAATAGAGTGAGAGAAATTTCAATACATTTCTGTCCTTTTTTAGATCTTAGTATTCTCTTAGCCAGATAATACTCTCATGCTAACTTTTCAATTCGCAAACTAAAAGAAAGAAAGATGTGTTTGTACCACGTAGACCTTACCACCAGCATTAAACAGAGAACAGTGATGAAACGTAGTGATGAAAGGGAATAGTTAGGTTGGGGTCTTTCTGTCTTATAAGCTTCATAGCAGGAAAAGAAAATATAATTAAAAAGAACTCAATATGTAACACTTTTTCTGCTTCCAAAGTTTTAACTCAGAAAGAGGCAGTGAGTTACAGGAAAGATGGAAAGTTCTCAAAAGCTAAGGTTTGAGATTAGCTTTTCACTAAGGAACTTTCTCAATTCCCCTGACTTATTTCACAATGTGTTCTGTCTTGCTCACCTAACACTAATATAATCAGCTTTTACAAAGAGCAGCTTCATTAAGTAAACAAGCAACCTCCACCACTGCTTCCATGACTATTTTGGACTTAGACTTTTGTTATATAGCAATTTCCTCTGAGACAAAGCTCCATTTTGGGGAGAAGCTCATTAGAAGTGTGTTGAAAAGGAGATGAAATTAGGGTGTTCTAGGGAGAGGTGAAATAACAGAGTGTTCTAAGCAAAGTGAAACATTATGCAAGGAAATTCACTAAGTTCAGGAAGCTAACACCCCAAAGGCTTCAGCAAGTCCCTGAGATTGACCAGATACAGTAGGCCACTTGCTCTCCAGGAAGATAAAAGCATTTAGGATTGCGGAGAGACTCTCAGAGAAGTCGAGCTGCCTAGAAAATGATCAGACCAATGAACTACCTGAAAGGGTCAGAGATCAGTCTAACTGCCAGGGAAACAGACTGAGTTATCTGGAAAAGTTATCCCTCCGAGCTGTTCAGCTGCCTTCAGGTTAAAGGGTTATCTATAGGGTTAACGGCTCCTGACTTGACACCAAAGCTAGTGCCAAGGGGAACACTCTCACTCTGACTTGACCCCAAGACCAGGACCAAGGGGAAGAACACCTGGCCACTGACAACCACAACCCAGAGACCACAGCCAAGAACCAGAATCCTAGAATCCCACAAGCTTGCTGCATGATCAGGCCACAAAATTCCTACTAATCCCACACCACTCTGGAAAGCTCTGCCAGACAAGATACTCTATATAAAGTCTGTTACCTGTTTAGTTCCATGCTGCTTCTCAGCTGAGCAGAGGAAGTCATCCTTTTGTGTCCTTCCCAGTAATTCTCTTGTGTGAAGTTTGTTGTACAGTGTGATTTTGTGGTATTCCTTGGCTTCAAATGGCTAAGATATCATATCCTTCAGAACTATAACACTCACACAGGCTGTGCAGAACACACAATATTTCTATCTTTGTAAGCTGTCATCCATGCTGGGGTAGACTATGTGTGAGGCAGTCATTTTGAATCATTTACGCTCCTGCCAGTAACCTCTCATTTACATTCCTGTAAGTAATCCTGGGAAGAATCATTGGTTTACCAAGTGGGACTTCGATGGCATCTCTCCTTTGGTTTGCCAAGGGGTCCCTATATGGGTTGAACAGACACTTGTATATGCATTCCCAGGAATAGCATCACACAATAACCTTCATCTAAAAGGATTTTCAGAGTAGACAAATTCATCAGACAAAGGATACAGATAGATAAAATTAATAATTTGTTTCTGAAATTAAAGAACTATAACTTTTTTAGGGCAAAGGGCTTTATTTTCTGACTTATCATAATTAATTAAGCATATCATAAACTAACAACAGAAGATACTGATAAAGGCTTTGCTCTAAAAAGTGGGGAAAATATATTCTTTGTTGCAAGTGACATGGTTATATGCCAGGGTTCAGCCTTGGTTTGGGTTCAGGTCCCAAGACAGGGAAGGGAGGTTGGCACAATGAAACTTTCTGACCACCAAGTAGATTGCACTCAAGTGACCCATAATTGCTGAGGCCATCTTTATTTATAATTAAACAGAATTTCTCTTACCAGGGTAACATGAACATCTTCATTATTGGCATCTATTTTTGACTTTGAGAAATCCATCAATATTTGAGGAATACATCATGATCATTATGAAAGCTTCCATTGTTACCTTTCACGCTTCCAAATACAATTTCCTACCCACTGCACAACATTATTCTAGACATAGGAGTTCAGCCTTTTTTCAGGCTCAAGTAAATTCTGAGCCAGACACATCCTAGTCTCACAGTATTTATGTCAGCTGGCAGATACTTGTGGTTCCAAAGTTAAAAAATAATAGACATGGACACAATGCTTTAAGAACAACAATATCCAAACCCAGCAATCCTTTTGTCTGCAAGCTATGCCTTTATACAGTTCCTTTTTCTACAAGAGGGTCCCATATCTCAATTTCTCTGTAAAAGGCAGACTTTGATAAGGCACTCTTTTCCCATCCCACTATACCATACTTCTTCCATCATCATAACCTCCTGTGTGTGGTAAAGATGGATCTATCCATCCCCTATTTTATGTTATAGTTTTTCCTCTTGGAGCATACCAGATCCTGCCAATGAGTCTATGCTTAGTGTCCAGGGAACTTAATCTCAGCAGTCAGCACTGTGTCTATTCCTGAGGCTTTTACCCTATTTGTGTATTCATGTCCTACTATCCTTTCCAGAACTGTTAGACCTGGTTATTGTTCCAAGTGTTGTTTTCTCGTATGTTCCTAACTGCCTCTATGGAATCAAAAAAGTTTCCAGGATTAAGAGTTGTAGATAATAACTACAGATATGAGAATTGAGAAGCATTAACCCCCCTGTTGAAGCTTAGAGGAAAATTTGAAAAGAATAAATTTCCAAGGAAAATTACAACTATTGCATGAATGACTGGCAAATTAAAAGAAAAAAAAAACTGTCCAAAGAATCACAAATATAATGAGAGAGACAAGAGCCCACAAGCAGCACAAATTTTACAAATTCCTGTTCTGTCCATTGTACTACTGGTACTTGCCAAGTGAGAATCCATCTGTTTGTATGTGTGTCTTACCCTGAGAAAACCCATTCATTGGACAGGCAGTCGTATGCTGATCTGAGACTAAGCTGCACAGCTCCCAACAGTTATGGTTTCCATGTCAGAAAGAAGCCTGTGACAAAATGGATATAAAAACAAGGACCATTTTGAAATGTGAGGATGAAAAACTAAGAAAGTCAAAGAGTTGGGTAAAATCCTTTAAAAATGGTTTTGTTATATTTTTGCTTATAAATCTAGCCTTTACCAACTCAGATACAAACACAAGAAGGCACATTTCTTCACAGACAAGAGAGGCCAAAGGAGAGAAGTCTATGGATACCAAATCTTTTCCACTGGAAGGGGTTTTTAGTGCAGTATCTTCAAGGAAGAACCAGAGTTTCCTCACCCTTTCCAAACCAATCTGTAATGAGAGTTTTACAAGTCATAGTCAACAGAAAATTAATGAAATTACACACACACACACACAACAACATATATGGTTAAAAATTTTAAGTTCAATAAATAAAAAATACTCTCTGACATACTATAAGAAATTCACTTTTCTTTCATTTTTATTTATTGTTGAGTATTTCATAAAAGTGTATGATGAAGAAAGATTATAGCTTCCCCCAACTTTCCCCTTCACTCCCTCAGTCCATCAACTTCACAATTTGGTGTCTGATTTTTATTCTGATAACCCACTAAGTCCAGTTAGTATTCCACATATATGCATGGGTGTAGGACCATTCTTTGGAGCACGTAAACCCTTTTATGTCCATATCCTCCAGTTATAAGGACTCTTTCTCAGGCAGCAAAATCAGCTTCCAATAACTCGCCAGTATGAGTAAGTGGGGCCTGGAAATAATCTACCCCATCTTTGCTGGAATTTTGGCTGTGTTGATCTTGTATAGGTCTTCTTCAAGTAAATATGGCTCCAATGGTTTCACAGGTGCAATATTCACTTCATATGCAGAAGACAGGATGAGGAAAAATACTCTAAATAGCTACCTTTTGCTTCCCATTTGCAAAAAACAACCAAAAAAAACCCAGCTTTTTCAACAAGGTTGAAATCACCTTTGCCTATGAGTTATTTAGAAAGCAATTTGATAGTGTGACTAATTAATAAAATTACAATAATAGTTTCTATATTCCAGGTACTTCTCAGATTCTGTCATCTTTCGTAGACCAGGGTGCAAGGATTTCTGTGGGGCTGGGACATGGATTATTTAGTAAAGTGTTTATGAGCATGAAGAATGACATTCACCTCCACAGAGGCAAACAGACAAAGTTGATATATTAGCTCCTCTTAGTAACCCCAGTTCTGGGGAGAATATAAAGGCAAATTCCTGGAAATTATTACCCATGGGATTCAGATCAGTATGACATGTTTCAAATAGTGAGGTGGAGAGGGTCTATAGAAGATATCAAACATTGAATTAGGGCCTTCACATTTAGAAACACATACACACATATACATCATACACACACACTCTCTCTCTCACACACACACACACACACACACACATACACACACACACACACACACACACATCACAGACAGACACATGCACACACATATTGTGGCTTTCTGGTGCACAGATCATATTCTCAGTGACTATGAAAAGGTTACATTTTGCTTTTTTTATATCCCTGAATGCCAGGGAAAGAAATGGAAAAACAGACCTACAAGAATGAGTATTTATTCTTTTAAAGTATCCATAGTTGAGAGTACTGATCATATTCACTTTATTAAACTACACTTTTGCCTTGTGAAGACATTGCTTCCTTCCTGTAAAATGCAAGTTGAAATTTAAAATTTTCTAAGAGATATATGAAATATTAGTAAATTTAGTGACTCATACTGCATTTTTCTTTCTGAAGCATCTGTCTACATGATCTGACTGCTATACATTGCAGCCCAGCTGCCATGAAATTGCTTCTTATTTGCCTGATACAACACAGCAAACAGGTTTACCATGACCACTAAGCTATTCATCTGCAGATATTTGCTTTTACCAATCAGGTATTAAATAGTGTAAGTTTAGTATGCCATAAGGTATGAGTCACAACTACTCAACTCTGCCCTCATGCACTATCTTTAGCTAGGAAAGTAGGCAATACTCTCTGTACTGTGATAAACATTTTTTTTTAAAAAAAATGATAATCAGTAGGGCTATGTTCCAATCAAGCTTTATTTACCAAAAACTACTTGACAGATTTACCTTATGGGTCATCATTTGTTGACTTACAATCTAAATCTTAAATCAACACTTATTGGAGCTATGAGAGGTTGATGATAACAATGCTACCACTTTACCCAGGCTGCTGTTTCTGAAGCAAGTAGCTTTAACAAGGCTACAAGTGGTTAATCACACTTATGTATTTCATTCCATCCAACACAGTCCTTTCCACTGTCCTGAAACCCTTCTGAAATAATGTAACTCTTCCAGAGCACAGGCTGTAGAGCAGAACACCTTTGGTGTGCTAGTACTTTTGTTTGTGTCTGTCACAATCAAAAAGATCCTCATAGCAAGGGAAGAATGAAGATCAAAGGGGTCAGTACCAGGCTGCTGAAACTCACAGAAGCAGCTGGCCTGAACAAGGGGGAGCACAGAGACCCCAGACTGCTGTCTGGGAGGCCAGCACAGGACTGAATCAGACCCCTGAACATGGATGTCAATGAGGAGGCCTCCGCACTCTAGGGGGCCCTTGGTAGTGGATTAGTATTTTTCCCTGGAATAAGAAGGGACTTTGAGAGTCCATCCCACGTGAAGGGATGCACTCTTGGACTGGACACGTGGAGGAAGGCCTAGGCCCGGCCCAGGATGATGTGGTGGACTTTGGGGAGCCCCATTGGGGGCCCTACCCTGCCTGGGGAGTGGAGGGTGGATGGGGTGGGGGACAGGGAGGGTTGGGGGGAGGGGAGGGAGAAGGGATTGACATGTAAAGCAAGCTTGTTCCTAATTTGAACTAAAAAAAATAATTACAAAAAATAAAAAATACACACAAAAAAGAGTTATTTAGTAAATTAAAAAAAAAAGATCCTCATAGCTTCTTCATCATAGCAATGAAAAACAAAGCACCTTCAATCATCTGCATCTTCTCTGTTGTTTTGTTTCTAGCTCAGAATCCCCCCATAGTGCTTGCCCAACAAATTTTGTTGCAAAGTATGTATGTTGAGATGGTCAGTGTTCTACTCTACAGAGGAAAGATGTAGCCTAAGTCGCGTGCTTTGAAGTTCTTGCCTACATCATCCCAAAGGCTGGACAGATTATGTAGGTGCATAATGAAGAGACAAATTCAAGCCCACCCCTTACTGTGTTGTTTTCAGTTAAAACGCTCTGACATTTGCATTCTTTGAGAGTGCAAAAGACTTTCTTTCCCTGGAGATGAGCTACTGGTTTGCTGCAACTGATCCATAAATGAGGAAGAATATAAGGACTAAAGCAGCCCACAGAGAGTGAAACCTCACCTCTCCTTAAGAAAATATCCAAAAAAGCTTTTATTTTCTGCATGTCTGAATATTCTTGGATCTCTGATATAAGCATTCCATCTCCAGGATATCAGGCCACCCAGAGAATGAAGGATAAAATTATCACCAGCACATGTTGGTATATGATGCACTCTCAACTGCACTCTGGAAAACTCATTAAACATCCTCTACTCTTCTCTAATTATCCCAGTGGCCTACCAAGCAGTTTCTGTAACATCATAATAAAGAAGATATTTTTAACTGGCAAATGTTCAAGCTTTCAGAAAAATTATTTGGGGGTAAGAATTCCACTTCTTGCTAAATAAAAAGATTTTACGTACAGAGATTCAACATAAGTTAGCAAAGAGCTTTGATTATTGTATTTCAGAGCCTGGGAGTCAAATGTAAAAGCTAAAAGAAAATTCTGTTCCTCTGTGGGAGAACACTCGGCAGAACAAAGACCTTTTACTACCCAGGATTTTTCTGAGTTTTAGATGTTGATTTTCCTCACTTTTCTTTTCAAGATCAGAATGTCTCTATTAGTGCCTTTTAGACAGGAACATCATGCAGAGAATTGAAAGGGCACCACAGACTGGAAAACATGACTTATTGTATAGATTGCATGCATTGCAATTTATTTAATTATTAAGTTATTCCAACACACATATTCTTTGCTTTGGCTAAGAGGACCAGGTAAAAGCCTGAAAATGAATGGGAAAAGTGAAAATTGAGTTGATAATTTTTTTTACAGACCCTTCAGTTTTGACCTTTTTTATTTTTAAATGAAAAGGCAGGGGCCAGACAAAGCAGATAAATGAATAATCCTATATGTGACCAAATGTCTCTAAAACAACTTCATATATAGATAGTTATAGACATGTAATTCTGGTGTATATGTATTCATTATAGAATTCAGATGAGCACACACATGCATATGCCTATGCACAATTGAATAATTGAATAATTGAAT